>NW_010205222.1:38755-66854 GCF_000695765.1 Mesitornis unicolor | reverse complement strand
AGGGAGTGTAGCATCTCCCTTATGAGGAGTGTCTGAGGGACCTAGGTCTCTTTAGTTTGCAGAAGAGGAGACTGAGGGGAGACCTCATTCATGTTTATAAATATTTAAAGGGTGAGTGTCACAAGGATGGAGCCAGGCTCTTCTCGGTGACAAACAATGATAAGACAAGGGGTAATGGACACAAGCTGGAACACAGGAGGTTCCACTTAAATTTGAGAAGAAACTTCTTCTCAGTGAGGTTACCAGAGCACTGGAAGAGGCTTCCCAGAGAGGTTGTGGAGTCTCCTTCTCTGGAGATGTTCAAAACCTGCCTGGACGCCTTCCTGTGTAACCTCATCTAGGTGTTCCTGCTCCGGCAGGGGGATTGGACTAGATGATCTTTTGAGGACCCTTCCAATCCTTAACTTTCTGTGATTCTGTGATTCTGTGATTCTGTGATTTTTTAGTGCAAGGTGACCACCTAAACAGGGAGTCTTAATGCTGTGTGACATTACATTTCTTGATGCCTGTGCAACTGCAGCATTCAGTGAAGAGTGGCCACGCATGTGAAAGTGGTTGAGACACAGAACACTTGGGGTAGGGGGCAAACTGTTTAATAGCAAGAGGAAAGGCACAGTGGTGTCCTAGGTAGGAAGGGCGGGCAGCGGGGAGGAAGGGACTGTGCTTCTGCACAAAGTTTGACTTGAATGCTTTCATCTTCATGCACGTGTATGGTCTTTCAGCCGAATACATGAACCTCCTATCTGTCAGAACTTGTGTGGTGGTCCTGAAAGGCCACAGTTGAGGTGCCACATGCCATGTCACCAGGGTCTTGTACAGAACAAGCCCATCAGGCCTGAGGCCTCACACAGACCTTGCCCAGAATTCCCTCCAGAGTGCAAACCTGCATTACTGAGCCTTAATTCTATTTTCACTTATTATCCCCAGCTGTTTCAGCCTGCAGTACCAGATCTTTTATTAGTAACAGATGCACCAAATTTCAGAGACAATGCTCTTGTTAATTTTGCCTGAAGCAGATTCTGAATGGCTTGAAATGTCTCTAATGTATTTATGTGCATTTAATATTTGTGTTACTATTCAACAGCAAAACTGAAGACCAGGATTATACACAAATACAGAGAAAGAAGAAAATATTATTGAGTAAGTGGGATACCTTTAGCTTTTATCTTTCTGCTACTGTATTTGTTTTGTGGCTTATGAACATAATAAATTTCAGGGACTAAGTAGAGTCTTTTCAGTCTATTAAGGTTCATTTTCTTATAATACTCTAATCCTCTCGGGATGCCATTTGCTGTAATTGTTTCTTGAATGATCCTCCAGTGTTTAAGCTTTAGCCTCTGATGTGTAAGCTATTCTGCATGTACTTGTGGCTCTGTGCAAAGAAAAATGGGACACATGACATCTGTTCCAAATTTGGTTTTCTTCACTTTGCAGTTATGCCCTTTTTCCTCTTATCTGTTTTCCAGAAAAAAAAATAGTAAGTACATTTGGCATTAACTACACTATTTAAGATTTTTATATACAAAAATTATATCTCCTCAGACTGTGTTTTTATAGTCTATAAATTCAGATTTTATGGTCTCTTCTTGTACTTTTTTGTCCCTGGGTCAATAGTACTGCTCTTTTTCAGAACTTTACAAATATTATAATCATTAGGCAGGCCCATGAAGTTGTGTTGGCCAAAATGATAAATTGCATTGAAGTGAGAGTGCAGACACACTGCACTTTTTCCACTCATGACTGATTTTGACTTGTGGCTTCAATTCTGAATGTACATTCACATTTAGTTCTTTTAAAATTCCTTTGCATTGTTTAGATTAATCTAGTTCACAAGTAAATATTATTTTTAACTGTTCAGTATTTTTAGACTAATATCTCTTATTCTTATCACTACAATTTTATTTTCATAAAATTGTACTGAAAAGTGACAAAAGATCTTTTAAAAAATCAGGTCTGTGTTTCCAATAAGGCAGTGTCTTTCTCTGCATTTTCTGAATGTTTTGTCCAGCCTGACTTGAACGGTCTTCCAGTTTCTCCGATTTTCTTTGGAAACTATTTTAGTCTTATAGAACTTAATATCTAGAAGGATAGTTGTCTGACATTTGGTCTGAATTTCACCTTCTTAAATTCATGTCATTGCTGATATCTGTATTTCCATGTCAAGAATGTCTCACAAACATTAGCAAGACCCCCTCCCCTTGCCTTTTAATAATGAACATAGCCAAGCTATACACACTCAGCTCTTTTAATTTCTTCATAATTCAGTCCCAGTGTGCCCTGAACATTCCCGTTTCTGCTTTCTGAACTACCCCTAAACTCCCTGGAAGTGCCAAAGCACCCACAGCTGAGTGGAGTACTGCGGTACAATAGTAACAGAACCCATCCTGCAGCTGTGCCAGCTCTCAGCAGCAAAAAAAGGCAACAATTTACACTAGCTACAAGTTTGCTCCCATGCCTAATCTCGTGCATCCCTGCTATTGTATTGCAATATGAGGCCTTCATTTAGGCACTCTAAAACAGCTGGAGTACTTTCTGTAGATACATCTCTTTGCAAATATGTTTTACGTGTGATGCTCTATCACTCAAACTTCTGTTACAGCATTGGCGCTTCACACGTTACTCATATTGACTGTTTGATGTATAAGATTAAGTGCCTCTCAATAGCCGTACAAAAACGTGTTTATATGAATATATCTACTTGCAGGATTTGGGATCTTTCTAACATATTTGTGTAATTTTCAGATCTGTTCTGCATTGTTTATTTACCTCAACCAGTTTTTGCTGCACTTTCCAAGCTACTACATGCAAATTTTATAAAATTCTATGCTGTACTGCATTTATTAAATATACATTGTATTTATACTCTACATTTATACATAATACTATGTCTCAAACTTTGTATTTCCTTAACTTATATTTCTTTCCTTTTCCAGATGATTGATAGAAAACATCAATATGTGCAGAATTTTATCAAAAGAGTACTTCACCTAGTTAGGGGCTGTTGGATTTATCCCTGATTTGCATTTTTTTTTGCAAAAATTTTAGCTTACAGTAGTGTTTTTATTCAAGCTGCTGATTTTTATCCAGATAAGCCTTAGTGAGACACAGTATTTATAATAGACAAATACAGAATGCAACTGTTAAAATGTGATTCACACAAGACTATTTTTCTTAAGCAACTTTTTAATCAGAACTTTTCTAAAATGATACAAAAATTCCTATGCTCTGGTTTTATCCTCAGGTGTTTTCCACTGAAAGGAAGAGAGAGGGGAAAAGCATTAAGTGGTGAGTGGTGGAGAAAACAGTCTCTCTGTCATCAATTTATGTTTTCCTGCTTGGGGAAAAATAGAAAAATAGGAGAAAGAGAATTTGGAAAACACATATCTCTCTTCTTCTTTCTTCTATTTTCTCCCTAAGAAATGAGAAAAGTAAGGAGAAGAAAATCAGAACAGTAACTTTTTTTTTAAATGTGCTTCCCATTTTTCTTATTAAAATAGGAGAATTTTAAAATGGAGTTTGTTCTTACTGATGATATTTTGAGGACAGTGTGAAAAATACTTATGAATTTTCAGTAAGTCATACTGAAGCCGTATGGCAAATGCTATTAATGGTCTGGGGGTATTTATGTAAAGTATTTCTGTATGGCTTAGGTGTCCCTTTCTCAGTCTCTTTTCTGCTCCCCACCCTCCTCTTTCCTTAAAATGTTAATGTGACTGTTGATGCCCATAATCCTTCATTGACAGGGTTACCAACAGAAGAAAAGGAGTTATGCCTGCCTGCACAGTGAGGGGTAGTCAGGTGTGGTTTATGAGATGGCAAGTGGTGCAACGGTCATGGATGTATCATCAATGAAATACGCAGAAGAGTATGTAGAGTGGAAAATATAGTGATAGGTTCTGGGACATTGCTTTTGCAGCCATGCACCTTAGTCTTGAGTTCAGTTTGCTGAGACTGTGGTTATGTCTCCAGCTTCTGTGTGTATAATTTTGTCCCCGCTGCACTCAGTTGACAAATATCTCTGGTGGAGATTGTGTGAATCATGGTAGACTGATTGGCCTTAATGGGAATGCTCTGCTGCCTAGACTGCTCCTGGGCTTTCCAGCAACTGCAGCAGTGTGCTTCAACTAAGCACCATACTTGGCTCTCTGTGCATTGCTCTACCAAGGTGCAGAATTCAACTGAAGCTTATGTCTCAGCATCCCTGAACCTTTTTTGTTATTATACGAGAGGAAATTGATTGTTGTTGCATAAAAATGTGGGTCATGAACGTGTGTCCTCTTTCCTTCTCCTTGAAATGACAAATTCAGATTATTAATCTCCATGCTATGTTTTTCTGTCTTTGGCTCCTAAACAGATAATGTCAGAGAAAATGGTACATATATTCTTTAAACTAAGTGATATGAGGCAGCAGCCAGATAAATAAATGTATTCTATGTTCAGAGCTCTAAGTAACAATTACGGTATTACAACAAGAAGTATGTGAGCTCGCATGGATTAAACTATAGTGAGTAAATACGGCGCAACTTCTGGGAAATCTTTGTGAATAATGAGAAGAGCTTCCTAGCTGCCTTTACAAAAAAACTGCAGCCCTTTGGGGAGTGTAAGACACCTTTGTTATGGAGTGCTGTAGGTGAACACAGATAAAGAAAGTAAGAGTAAACCTAAGTGATAGGGAAAGGTGCAAGGACTATGCTGAAGGCAGACTAATGAAAGAAGACCAGAGAGCTGAAAAAACCATTTTTCTCATCAAAAGGCAGTGGTCAAGGAAGGAAAACTGCTGTAAGGGGAAGGGAGGGGCAATATCACTGGTGATCAGTTGTCTTTGCAAAAGATATGCCAGCCATCACATTAGTGGAGTGTTTAGTGTATGAGGGGAGAACAGCTGGTGGGTGAAAACACCTCATAGATATCTGGTATTTTATCCCATCTGCTGTATAGCTTAAAAGAAGCTCCAAACCTTTGACTGCTGTTAAGTTATGCAGGGAACTTTAAACTCAAGTCCACTCAGGAATTTTCAGAATAATCCTTCAAAATTCAATGAGAGCATACAAGTTTTTTTTCAGAAGCAGCTTTTCCAAGACACTAATGGGATTAAATGCTCAACTCCTATTGACTTTTAATGTGAGTTGGGCATCTGATTTCCCTTTACGCCTTTGAAAAACTCCTTGTTAATCTTCTCAGTTTACAATTTTCCCTCTGAGACTTCTTTCTCTTAAAATAAATAAATTCTGATCCTCCTGAGAGTTTGAAAGGGTGTGCATCTTGCAAAATGCCCCCAGGAATGCAGTATATATAGTGTGAAAGAATTCTTGCTCATTATTTTGCTCAGGATCTCTTACATGTTTTCATGCATAACTCAGAGAGCCTGAACATCCACCAGTTCAACTAATAACTGAAAATGAAATTGCAGAGCAAAGTATCTCAGTCGTGTGGTCCACTGTGTTAAGAGCAAAGCTAAATCACTATGGTGGTATTTGATAAATGATTAATAAAGTCTGATGTTATTTAATGTTACTGCTCAGATAGAAAATCTCCACCAAGTCCCACAGCTAAGCAGAGAGATGGCCTTGCCCAAAGGTCACATATTATGAAGAAACACTTCCATTGCCTCTTTCCAGACTTGGAAACAGGCTTGGAAGAATACCCACAAATGCCTTTATAGTTTTGAAATAAGCTGTACTACTTGAGCTAATGCCTAACGTCTTATCTGCAAACATCTTTGCTACTTCAATAATTCATGTTGTATTAAGTTCTCCAAGGTATATTACTCATGACCTAATTAGTGGCCATATCACATCGCAAACTACCGTCATCCTTCACTAAACCATAAACAGATGTGTGTGCTCCACATCAACTTAATATAGACTTCTCTATTCACATTACAAATAAGAGCAAGAGCAGGTTAGAGAGGTGGTATATGGAAGCAGAACGAAGAACATGGAAGCACCAAGGGAGGAAAAGAGCCAGTAAAGTAAATGCATATTCCCTGTGTCAAATACCAGCAGAGCCAAAGGTAATCTAAACTGCTGAAATTAATGATCTCCGAAGTCAGTGAAGCAAGTTTGCATAGATGATCTCTGTGAAGTTCAGGTGATAACAAGTCAGTGAAGCCACACACATTCCAGTTTCAGTGACAGTGATTCAGTCTAATTGTCCTCAGATCTGTCACACCTGAACACAACCAGACCAACTTTGAGATGAGATCAAGAGTGTCATCTTACACAACACAATGAAATCAATAACTGAATAGAAAGAGCAAGTGCATCTTGAAGGAAAAGAGCAATGTCTTTTCCCAAAGAAAAAGGACACTCAATGAGATTCCCAGCAAGAAATGAATTCAAGTCCTCACATTTTATTTAAGATAAAAAATTTATGTTTTTCTCTTTCTGAATCTAGAAACAGAAAATATTTTACAAAGACTGGGATTGTATCAGTAATTTAGATTTATGCAGGGTTTGTATGGGAAGTTAACTTTAGAGATGGTCCTCTTGCTGTTAGACCAGAACTGTCAACCTCTCATAGCCTAGAGTTTTTGTTGGCACCTGAGAAGTGGATGATTCAGTGGAAGCCAAATTTAGATCTGTAAGTTGCTTTGATTGCCATGGAAATCTGGACTAAACTGATTTTGCACAATTTTGCATAAAGATTTAGCAAGATTCTTTAACTGTGATTATTATTCTGGATGTCATATAAAGGAAAATAACTTGACAAATGGACCAATTTGTATCTTTATTGCTGTTTCTCATTAGTTTGCCCAGAACAAAGGCGAGGTTCTTATTGCATACTTCTGAGGTTATGGATCTGTCTGAGCAGTCAGCAGTGTTTTGTTTTCAAGTGTGCAACTGAGTCCCTGGGGTGATGGTTTCTGTCTTGTGTGTCTCCCAGCCTACCAACAAAAGCAATTGTCATTAGAGGAAGAAGAAACTACATGCGACATTGATCTATATTTAACACAACTGTAACATTTGCAAACCTTTTCATTATTTACTGAATAACGTTCTATCTCCAGGCCCACATTAAAGGCTGATTTTGGCAAGCCAGATTAAAAAAATATAGCAATATGCACAACAGTGTAGATGCACAGCAATAAAAAAAAGCATAGCTAATTTTACAAATAAAGATTCTCATTTGAAGTGTATGTACATCTACTGATCTATTTCATGGTGAACCAGAACAAAAAATTAGAGCAATAATTATAATTATACCTTTACATTGATCATGAAAAATGCTGGTTAGTCCCATTTCAGTCAAGTAGGTACATTATTAGACTTCTCTGGAATTAAAAGATTAAAACAATGAGTAGACGTTTAACACTGTAGGTTTGTAGTTATCCCTTTTCTGGATTGCTGACTGTGTATATATGAGGCACAGTGCTGAGATACTTGTGTTAGCTCTGAACTTGTTACTTGGGGCACTACAAGTTGCGTAGGTTCTTCAGAACTCAGCTTTGCATGTGTTTCTCAGCACATCTGGCTGCCCTGCAAGGTATGCTCACAGCTGTGCTACCTGTGGCAGCACAGTAACTCTACGGGTACTGGTTAGGTAAGTATCCTTCCATTCCTGTACAGCTCGAGTTGGTGAGATGAGTTTACTCACCCTTTAAAACAACACTGATATGGTAACGTTACTGAAGTGAATATAGCATTCTCAGTGGTAGCTGGTTTCTACTGCTGAAGCAACAATTGCTCTGCATGAAATTTGGAAAATATACAGGGTCCTTTCTACAGTGGTTGCTATTGAATGATCATCATCTATTATGAGCTACCACAGAGCAAGACTAGGGTGCCTGACTTGCTGGGCTGTAGCAATAGTGACTGCATCGCATGATTAATTTAATGTAATTCTTTTCTATCCATCTCAAGCACTGAATGCACCTGAATAGCTGTAAAGTAGCAAACTTTGCAAAAGTGAAGAAACTACGAGTAGAGTGAAGAAATAATTTCCTGCAGTGAGATACAAAAGTACAATATATGTCAGAGGGCCATCTTTTGACAAGTTACTCTTACCCTTGGTGGTTCATTTTTGCCCTTCAAGAAAACTGTTAGTGATATGTTTATTTTTGCTTTAAAGGTTGCTAGGAAGTGTTAGGCTGTCTTCTCAGAGTGCCTACAGCTGTAGTTAGAACTGAGATGGAAAAACCTTTTGGTCAGAGAAGGGAAGGATCTTTCTTTTGTTTTCTGAGATGTATGCTGTGTATGGTTATTAGCTTGCTGCAATTGAGGTTTCATATAACAGCTGAAACCAGATACCATACTCTCTGAAAAGAGCTGTTTTCATAGGGCCCAGAAGATTTATTGTACCTTTTCATTTGCACACTCACAACCTCATTTTACTGCTTAGCAAGGAAGACATTATTTTCAATGAGGGTTCTCCATGATATATCAAAACAGTGACTCTTTGAATTTATCTTCTCCTGGAAAATAAGTTTTAGCATTAAAATGATTTTGCACCTCTCTTGTTCCTGCACTGCAGCCTCCAAGCCTCAAGCTAGGGTTTCTGGGTTACACAAAAAACATAAAATAATGCTGGTGAGGTGTGGAGGTGTACAGAAATTATCAAGCATCCATTATTACACAATTTACGTAAAATATGATTTATAAAAATGAAACGCTTTCCTCATTAAAACTGTTCTCCTTAAATAGTGCATGTCTTTTACAACTCTCTTAAAAACTTCTAAGAAAATGCACATACACTATTGGCCTCAGTGTAGGTGCTTTGTTAATGTCTGTATTTTAATGAGTAGTAATAGAACAAATGAGCACCATTGTATCTGTGTTTACGATCAAGCAGAGTAAAAAGATGAACTAAATTTTCATCAGAGTAGACATTATTTTTTTACAAAAAAATGTACACAACCAGAAGATACTAGAAAACATAATGTGGTCTGAAGTATCATACTTGCACTGACTGCAAGTAGTTTCAAGCAACATTTTTTGTGGAAAATCAATCTGATGGCATATAAAATTCCAGTATTTTCCATAAATTTACTATAGCAGGACTGGCACAAAAAAAAAAGACTCTTAAAAGCAAGATTACCTAATGTAACTTGGAACTCAGCCTTTAATGGCTCTTCCATGAGCTGTAAGTAACATATCAGCACATTCCGTTACAATTTTGGTTTCAGGACTGGTAGTTCAGACAGATATTTCCCTATACATTATACAAACTATTTCGTGTACTGGTAGGCACTTACAGAGACCAATGGGCTTGAAATTCTCATCATTCCCTTCAGCCAATCTACACTTCTATCTAAAATTTCCAGGTTTTTTTCAGGTTTGTTTCAGAAACACTCAACCCAAGCACTCTCTCGGAAGGAGACAACAAAGTGAGGGTCCATTCACATGCTCTGACAGTAATACATATGAGAATGAAGTGATTCAGCAGGGAAATACTTCCATAAGCTTGTAAGGCACTGGTATATCTACTCATTTCAGTAAGACTGGTTGTGGTGGGTAGACCTTGGCTGGACACTGAGTGCCCACCAAAGCTGCTCAAAGGTATGCACAAACTGTATGTTGAAAACCTGCCTAAAATTAACGCGTAAGTTCATCTGTCCCCAGGCAAGATTAATTTACATGCTGGCATCTTATAAGCATAATTAGCTTTCCCTTTACAGTTAGTAGGTTTTGCATGTTCACTTGGGGAAGATCTCTTATCTTGTTGACTGCCTTGGTTGTGCTCTGTTCCTTCCTGGGTTTAGTTGTTATCAGTTACCATCAGTTTGTTTCTGAGGAAGAAGAAAAGCTTAATGAAGTTCCAGTCTTTTTAGTGTGTTTGTGTTGTCATGTTTGTGATAGAAAAAAAGAGGTGAGGTTGGAGAAAACCTCTGCTTTGGCAGATCTTAAACTAGCTCTCCAAGGTTTGAAGCAGACAAATATGTTTGCTTGTGCAAGAATCATACAAATGGGATGTCTATGTCGACCTCCATAGAGCAAGTACCTTTGTATGAATAGTTTGATAGTTGATAGGAACTGAATGAATATACTACTTGAAGAAAGCATTATCTCTTGACCTCTCCTTTGAATGTCTTACATCAACAGACCATTTTACTTCTCATGAAGCTTTAATTCCTGAGAGGATACTTGTTAAATATTCAGTTTTGTATCTATGATTATCTTATTTCCCAATGTGGCTGTGTCTGGGGGTCTGAGGTGTCTTTGAAGAAAAAGGAGTAATAGCAATTTTAGTGAAGCTGCATCCCTAGAAGCAGAAGAGAGAGATTTTTGAGGAATACTTTTTCCCCTTCCCTAACTCTGATAGTGCATGCACTCTGAAACTAAGCCATGAGCTTTGTTTTCTGTTTCATTCCCAGCTTCACATTTTTCCCTTCTCTGTCTCTCTCCCTTTCTCTCTTTGTCATCAGGAGTTTGACATTTCTCTAGTCTGGGGGACTTGAGTTACAGACCACATTTTGTCTCCTGAATTGCTATGCCAACCTGAAGAAATTTTATGAACTACTGCCATACAAGTACCGATTTTGACTTTGGAAGTCACTCTGGCTCTGTGACAATACCCAAAATGAGGAGGTAAGTCTAGATTAGTGTTTTAGTTTGGATAAGGAATGAATTTCTGAAAACAGTATCCTACGGAGCCCTCTAAGAGTCCCATGGAAACTCGGTTTCCCATAGTCTATGAGATGGTGCAGCTGCAAGTGCATCAACTTCATGTGTTCTGAGATGTTTAAAGGCTGGATGATCAAGTGACATGTGGAGGCAAGATTTTGCCCCCTTCTGGGTGTTGTCACTTCTGTAAACTCAGATTTTTTGCAGAAAAACTCACACTGGGTTCTAGAAACATTGCTAATGAAGTCTTTATACCTCAAAAGCTGATATGCCTCTGTCTTAAAGAAAACAAGTGAGCAAACAGACTTAAAAAAAGAAAAAACTAAAAGCATAATGTTCTTCTCTATGTCTTTGCACTTTGAGTGCTACCAGTAACACAGAGTCTTTTAAAAGTAAAGTATGGTTTATTTAGAACAAAAACTCACTGAGAAATCATACCATAACCCACTATTCTATCTATGTGATTTCTGCCTCCTTCCAAGTCTCACTTCTTTTAATTCAGAGAAAAACACTGATCCTCACAGTTCTTGTCACTCTTGTCAGTACCTGGTCTGTTTTATTTCACCATCTCTCCCTTTTAAGCACACTTTTTGAGTATTTTTAATATCTTTTTCTTTGTAGGACAGTCACTGAAAATTAGGAATAGGATAGCATGTTTATATACAAGAGCTATAGCTATCATCTTTCAGGTTTGATCCTGATTATTTGTATCTGGGAAAGTATTACATTACCTTCTTTTTTGCTCCTACTATAGCTATCATTGAAATAAACAGGCATATAGGAAACATTGCACTATAAATAATAGCTAATTAGAATTCTTAATTTATTGAATAGTAAGTAGTCCTATCTGCTACAGCATTATCCTTTGAAATACGAATTAAACATTTGAAAAAGAGAAAATAACAGATTTATAATGTTTTGCTATGCTATTCCATTTTTAGCTTCTTTATTTAAAGATATTGGATTCTCATTCCACAGACAATTTGAAATGTGGTTTTAGTTAGTCATTTTATGGTAACTGTATACTGATAGTAATCAAATTTTTGTTGAATTTGCTGCAGCATAAAGCAGTGACATCTGGGCAGTGCACAGAAAAGATGTGTGGTATTCTGCTATTAGGAATCATCGTTTGCTTTTTCTAACGGTATTTCCTGAGTTAATTTTATGTAATCTTTGTAGCATAATGCATTCTTTGTCCTGTTCTTCCTTTTTTTATTGAAAAGATTTGTATTTAGACATACTCTGGTGCCAAGACTCTGTGACATGGTGCTGGAAATAAGGCACCTGTTTCCTCATGTTACATGATCAGAATGAGTGCATTTCACACAGGTGTCCTGCGGTGGTTATACAGACTTATGAGTCATCCCCAGGACCATGTAGCAGGCACATTCCAGACAGAGACTTCCTCCTCTCCAAGGTTTTTATTAATAGCACATTTAGGAAAATGCAAAAAATGCAATAAAGAGGCATCCCTGTAAAATTACATTCTCTACATAAGATAACTCAGAAAAACTCAAGAGCATTGTCCAAATGCTGTTAAACAATAACAAGATTTGGACATCGACCACATCTCTAGGAAGCCTGTTCCAGTGTTTGACCGCTCTCTTGGTAAAGAAATGCTTCCTAATGTCCAGTCTAAACCTTCTCTGGTGCAGCTTTGAACCATTCCCATATGTCTTATCACTGGAAACCAGGGAGAAGAGACCGGTACCTCCCTCTCCAAACTAAACAAACCCAAAGTCCTTAGCAGCTCTTCATAGGACACTCCTTCCAGCCCTGTCACCAGCTTTGTTGTCTTCCTCTGTACACATCCTTCTTAAATTGTGGGGCCCAGAACTGCACACAGTACTCAGGGTGAGGCTGCACCAATGCAGACTACAGCAGGATAATTACCTTTCTTGACCAGCTGGTTATACTGTGTTTGATGAACCTCAGGATGAGGTTTGCCCTCTCAGCTGCCAGAGCACGGCAATATAATAAAATTAACAATAAAGGAATAGTCAATCACTTCAAGAAAACGTCTCAAATTCTTAATCTTAGAACAGGAGAAGGTCAGAAGTAGAGTCAATGACAAAAGGATAACGAACCCATCTATTGCCCACTTAAATTCTTTAAATTTCTCTTTCATTTAAGGATGTGTATCTCAGTAGCTTGGCTCGAATAGTTTGTCTCTATTCATATCACAAGGAACAGGAATAATTGACAGAAAAAGACTTATAATAAGGAACTTTACAGATCTGTGGATTCCAGGATGTAATGCTATGTATTGATAAATTAAACAGTAGCAGTTAATGCTGTGGGACACCAGGAATTTCTTTAGCATGGTCTCATGGTTTAGATGAGGACTCTCTTCTGTAGGATGGAGACTTTACCTATGTTTTCAAAGACATTCTATTTTTTCAGGTCTTGATGATGGAGAAAAATTCTGCTATGTCTAATTTACTAGTGCAGACATAGCCCAAGGATTGTCAACCTCCTTTTCCTCTAGGGAAAACATCTAGTAGTGTTTCACTCTGGAACTTCTTTGTTAGATCGCCTATTTTTTACAATGGCTGGTTTTGTTAGGTTTGTTCCACAAAAAAATTATTGTATTAATTTGTGGTTTTAATATGGAGAAAAACAAGAGAAGTTGTTTATATAAAACTCAGTTGCAAAGAAAAGTAATCCTTTTCAGGAGTCTTAGAGTGCTGGAAATGAAATGACTGACATGCCCTGTGGTATCATCTTGTAGAAAAGCTCGGAATGTTGTTTTTAATATAATTTTCATTTCAAGTCAGCTTAATTATAGAGTCATCAATATGGTTCATTAAATACCTATAATGTTCCTGATCTGACAATAAATATGATATGCAATATTTCATTGGCTTACCTCCATTTGTGAAACATTACATTATGCATTAAATTACAGCGGTATCTATACTTAACCTTGTGAACACACATGCACACATTTTTTTCAGTTAAAATAGATTATCATAAAATTTAATATATAACTATCAAAATTATTTTTCTTTCTATTTAGTTAAAAGATACTCTGATTTTACCAAATCAATACATCACATCAACATGAAAAGCTAATTTATTAAAAAAAGAGACACACTTAATGTTGATGATAAATTATGTTTCCCTCCATTCATTATCAGCTTATGGTTTGTTAGGCCATTACATTTTTAAACCCCCGTCCTTCCCTAACTAGTTTCAACAAAGCCAATAGAATTAAATCTTTATATGAGTGCCACAGCTTTCTACTTTGATATCAGAAGTATCATTATGAATAGTTGATACCTGGTTATTTCCATTACCTGATTGGTTTCCATTATATAAAATCTTTGCATTTTATTAGTGATCTAAGCTGTAAATTTAGCAAGAAGCCTGTTTTTTAAATCCAAGCGTAATTGCTTCAAGCTAAGCTTAGTAGTTAGGATAACCTATGACATTTACTTTTTAACATCAGAAACAGGGAAAATGTTTGTGTGACCAGTTATATTTGGTTTACAGGAAATAAAATAAAATGAAAGTGTCCTAATTCCAGTCACAGTAAAATGTAACAATGCTAGAACTGACACAGTACTGCATGTTTCTGCTAACTATAACACTGCTGTTGATGGTGCCTACTGAGCTTTCAGCACTCCTTTGAGACAACAAGAAACCAGCACTAGAGGCATCTAAGAATTTCTGATTGGGACCAGTGCGCTTTAATAATTACCTACAAAAGCTGCTAGGAAAAGTGGTGTCACTTATTGGCCATATTCACTGTGGTCTTGAGAGGTATACTGTGTCCCAGGCTGATGGAATTCTGCCTGGGATTTTATAAAGAAGCCAGAAATGAAACAGGTGACCAGCTCTCTGATTTGGCACCCAGAGGCACCTCAGCATATCGCAGACACTGCAAGTGTGCTCAGATTAGGAAGCAGACTGCAGGGAGAATTTTGGCATGGGCTCAAATCTGGCTTTGAAAAATGGTAAATTCAATGATTTACTATGTATTATAAAAACACCTGACAAATTATTGTGAAGAAACAGGAAAGATGTAAGTTTCTGTTAAGTCCAGATGTTAGGAACAAATTTGAAAATTGTATTCACTTACAGTAATACAGTGTACTTGTTCTTGTGAATGCTAAATAGCGAGAAAGGTATAAGCAGAGAGCACAGTGGAAATCAACTTTATTACTAAGCCATGCTGGTACTGAGCTTGTAGTCATGCTACACATTGCTTTACCCTTAGACTGTAAGAGTGAGCAAAAGAAGAGTTGGTTGGCAGTAACTAACACCAGGTATGGAGATGTGTGCGGTATGCATAGAGACCCTTAGTCACCAGATCTCAGTAACAATTGTGTATTTAGCACTATGTGTGCTACAAAGTATAGAATGTATTCACTTGCTTCATTATCTATTTGGAGTGAGATACCTGGTGATAAGACCTTAATTAGAGAGTTCTGCTCAGCTAAGCATGCCTGTATGTTGCTGTCAGTATTCCTCTCAGCTTCGTTTCCTCTGATCAAACCATGGGTGCGGAGAGCTGTTTTCTCTAAAGGTTCAGTCTTCTGTGGAACACTAGCTCTAATTTTAAAAAATCTCAGTCAAAAAGGAGCTTTAATGTGAGTTTCTTTAACTGGAGAATAAAGGTATTTGCTTACCTACTAAGTATAAAAGGACCAGTCATCAAAGTCTCTGGGATTCCTGGCAAAAGACAGAAGTATGTTTCAGCATGATGCTTGTACAATAGCCTTTCTACTCTTCCTATGAAAAGGAAAGGGAAAAGGTAGATCACCCCTTACATTTATCTTTATCTGTGTTTACGTCATGCTTCATATATGGCTTCAGAACACATATTTTTCAGCAAAATAAAAGGGATGAGAACAATGAGGAAGGGAATAAAAAGCATATATTTTTAATGCAAGCAAGCTTATATTTGTTTTATGCTATGTCCCCTTTCATTCCTTTATTTAGAACAAATACTAACAGGATTATGGCTTTAATTCTCATTTTAATTGTGGATGGCTTGGAAGCACTGCCTAATCCCGGCCTAGAGCTTTGACCACCTGTACACACAGATATGCTGGGCTCAGCCAGCTACCCAGAACATAGTGTTTGATTTTGTTCTGTTTTCCTTCTGTCCTCCCCCCTGTCTTACCAGGAAGGACAAGACAGCAGATACATGGTAGACACAGTTTGGCCAGGTGGCATAGGGAGACCTGGGATGTACAGACTGCCATTTCTCAGATGGGAGAGCATCTGGGCTCTGTGCCACAAAGGCAGCACGTGGTCCAAAGGACACCAGAGAATGCATGGGGATGGTGTATACTCAAATCATTCTGTTTTGGTGAACAAGTCTAGTATTTTGGGTTGATATGTGGGCTTAGGTAAAACTATGTCTAGTGTGTCTAAAAGCCTAACAATGTCTCTAGATGAATTAATTCCAGCTGCTTCACACCGAGAGGAAGCTGAAAGACTGGACAGTTCACCTTCACTAAGCTCTTGGGACATCTGGCAGTGTAATTTTCCACAGCCACTGTGAATACCGATTCCTGGATCAAGGTAGAGCTCCAAACTGCGTGCTGCCCTGGCAGAGGAGATGTGGGCAGCTGTTTTCCCAGATGAAGCAGGAGATGGAGGGCAAGCAGAGGAGTGAAAGGGTAATTCTGAAGTGTACTGTCATCCTGTGCTGTCCAAACCCCTTCCTTACAGTAATCTATAAATAAACTTAGGCCCAGATAATTACGGGGTTTTTTTTTTACTTTTTTGTATAAGTAACTTGAAAAAGTGTGAGCCTGTTTTTTGTACATTAGAAAACATTTAAGAAATTTGTTGACAAGGGCATGCAAAAATAAATGGCTTTGGAAAGTGAAGAAGTGGTGAAAGACTACTTGTTAGTAAAAAAGAATAAAAATAGTAACAGTGGAAAGGACACATAAAAGCATGGAAGATTTTCAATTTAATGAGAATGACAAGAATATGAAACATGATTGCAGGATGTATGGTAGCATTTTTATACATGTGTTTTCAGAGAGAGTAGTAAGGGATAATCTTTGCCTGAATTCTAGTGGGAAAAGTGACATTTATGTTAGGAAGAGATTTAAATTTTCTACAGATGCTGGGTGAATTCACTATGAAGATTTAGCAAAAACATTATAGGTGACAGATAGGTTTTAAGAGAGAGCTAGGAGACAAATGAGACTTTCTAGCTGTCCTTAATAAATCCCATGAACTCCTTTCCGTGTTGAATTGGCTTCTGTGGAAAAAGTGAGAAAATGTTTTGCTTAATGATACAGGAGAGCCTGAGAGGAGAGAGCTGGTCAACAAAGGAACAAGCTGCTCTATGTGATTTGAAAAAAAGCATACCCTCAATGTTTGAAAAATGTTTCCTTTAACTTTCAGTATGTAGGATGAAAGACTCTAAGTAAAGAGAGATAATAATAAATTGTGAAAGGTAAATGATTTTAGGGACTTCGTGTTTATATAATTTTTAATAAGCTTCAGTACAAAAGTGATAACAAGAGAGTCTGTTGAATATAGTAATGCTGAGAAAAAAAATACTACTTTAAGCATGGAGACTAGACCACTTATTTCACTTTAAGGGAACTTTTTTCCATCTGAGAGACACATGACAGGTGAACAGGTTGTACCTTATATTTAAAGGCTGTCTCTTAAAACAGTACATTATACTTCCTTCTCATCATCATATTAAGTGGCAAAGGAGATTCTTTAGTATGGTTCCATGAATTTTAATATAAGAGAGAGAAGCATGTTAAGAGGCTGGTTGAGTTAGAGGGAATACTTCATAATCTGGAAACTAAAAAAAAAAAAATCCTATAAATTTTTTTCCAGCAGAATACTGACTATAGTGAATTGGCTGTATTTACAGAGATACTTTGACCATACTTAAATTAATTATTTAGAAGCCACCAGACAGGTTAGAGACTGTTGCTTCCCACTTGTAACTGAATGGTATCCTGGAAAGCGTAGGTGACCGCCTAATTGGGTTTGGAGTGGCCAAGCACAATCCAGAAATTAGTACTTCAGCTGCTGCAGTGAGCTGAGACTTAACCTTTTGCTGCATATGGGTTACCTGAAGAGATTATTTCAGCTAAAGATCCTCTGTCTGTTCCTGAAGAGTTTCAAATACTCCTAATGAAATATTCAGAAAAAGCATGTGCCATCTATTGCTTATTTGCAACCAGTATCAGATAGGTTAACAGAATGCTTTTGCAAACACTTTCAAAGGGCCCTAGGGAAAAAATAATCACTAGTCCATCATACAGAAAATTCCAGCAAAGTTATTTCTCAAATGTCAGATATGAATTAGGTTTGATTCATTGGATTGTGTTTTAGCAAAACAGGTATGAAAAGAGTAGAGTAGATGTAATTGAGTACACATGCCTTGGCTGAGGAGTAAGTTCAGCGAAAGATATTTTTGGGAGGAGTGTTGCAATCCATGTTTTCTGCGGCAGGATTAAAATTAGAGATAACGAAGAAATGAGATGACCATTTGTTCCAGCACAGAAACTTCCAGAAAGGGAACAGATCTGCCAGTACTGTGGATGTTTTTAGAAAGGGAAAAATAAACTTATATATTGCCTCAGAGACATGAAAGCAAATATTCACGTTTTGATCTGGGAGACAGTAAAGATACTTCTGGACCAGGCATCTATGGTCATAATGAAATATAATGCTTTACAAGTCCAATTGTACGAACACTTGAAAATGTAATTGTATATAGCTACTCCAGGGCTATTCTAGTTTGATTATATAAAGTACACATAATTCATATATACATAGTGGGTAAATATAAAACATGAAATACACAATCACAACGGTTTTCATTTCCACGCATGTCACCTCTTATCTTTATAGGACATCGCTGTTGCAAAAGGAGCCATTCTGTGAGGAAACTCTGTTACAATGAACACCAGAGAAGAAACATCTTGTTGCCTCCAAGTGCAGGACATTTGTTCTTTCTGACCTGGCTACCTCACTTAATCTAGTGAGAATGTTATTATGAGTTTGGTATATGACATTCCCCCTGTATGAACTGTAGCCAGTCATTGTTTTACTCCTGAGAACTTTCTGAGCCTAGAAGGCCACTTTGCTTTGTGAAATAGCTGAGTTTTGATTTTTTCATTAAAAGTCAGTCACAAAGGAATCTAGAGACACCAGTATGTCATTTCCAATTTTAAAAAGTGCTGAGCATACAACATTTGATATTTATTAACACTAGATAAAAAAGCAGTATCTTAAACTGGAAGCCTTAAATGTCATCCTTTCATTTTTTTACCTTGAAGTGGTAGGAATTATGTCTTCCAAAGACTAACCAGCAGTTTGCAGCAGGCAGACAAGTGAGAGTGCAAGGGATCTTTTGTCATCATTATTAATAGCACCTTACATTTTGTGTAACATCTTTTATCAGTCTCCAAAACTGATCTGTGTTGTTACTGACCATGATTTAATCTTTTAATTCTGTTTTTGTGAAGCTTACTTGAATATTAAGCTATGCTAAACATAAATTGCATTTAATAATTATGCTAAACATGCATTCAAATTTGTCACACAACAAGCAGACGTGTCTAAGAAGCATTTTAAAGCACTCAATTTATTCTAAAATGTGTTAATGTCTTACATTAAGTTAAAAATGTTGTGTTGAGCGACCATGAAAGATTTGCTGAACCAAAGGAGAAAGGTTATTAAAATGGTAAGAGTTAGAAAAAAAAGAAAATTATAGCTTTGCACACCAGATTGTTGTGTATGAGATCCTTTATAACAGAGAGATATGAACACCAAATAATTTGATGCACCCAGCTGAAGGAAATGAACAGTGCAATAAAATTAAAGTCTGAAAAAGTAAATATGAATATTTATGAGATATCTGGAAGAAGGAAATAGCCTTGTGATGAAAAATATCATTACTTGCTACTTTAATGGAGTAGGTATTGCAGGTTTTTGTCACTTTGGTGGATATCTACTTGCCTGTTGAGTGCAAAGTTGTTTGGACACTGCAGATCCTTCCTGGCACAGAAATGGGAAGATCTGATGCCTTTCCAGACACATTTCTCACAGCTCTAAGAAGCAGAGAAAATTTGCAGACCAACAAAAGAGTGGACTGGGGAGTAGAAAGAAAGGTTTTCTGTCTCATATGACACCATCAAATTTGTATCAGAATGCAAGTAAAAATCAGAAAGAAAGAATTATTTCTATAAATATTTTATCCTTAACGAGGTAACTATGAGAGGGTTTTTGTCTTTGTGGCATCATGGAAATTACTGATGTGCAACTGGAGTCCTGCCTGCAAATATTCTTCTCTGTGACAGATCCCACAACTGTTATTCTCTGAGACAACATTTCTCTAATCACTGCTGTAGAGAATAGTGTGTCTTGAAAGGCTCTTGGATGAGTATATTTTACCAAAAATTTTGTGTGACCAATCTCCCTTTTGGTCTTTCACACAAGAGGCACAGCGCGGCACAGCAGGGGTCTGACGTGGTGGTGTTAAGACTGATGGTAAGCAAGCAGGCAAACAATTTTTTTCTATATTTAGACATGTTATTTTGGCACTAACAGACATTACAAATGTTTCCATTTTAGTCTATCAACGTATTAAACCAGGGATTGAGTTATCAAAAGTGTTGATCGCTAGCACTGAAAGTGGAATCTTTTAAAATTATCTTGAATGAGGAAAACAAGTCTTGAGCAGTGAGGTGCTCCAAAAACTAATGTTTACACTGGAAGTCTTGCATTTGAGATTTCCCCTCAAAGTCTGCATGTCCTCGTATATGTAAGGTATTTGCTTTAGAAATCTGCTGTGGGATACCTGATGCTTACAATATCCTGATAATTTAAAGTGGACAAGTGAAGTCCTCGCTGTGACTATGGTTTACTCTTAGCCTCATTTTAGGCCTTCCTCACCAGCCATTACCCCATTGCCCCACAGCAGTGACCCATTGCTCTTCTAGAGGTGGTAATTTACTGCCTGGTCAACACCAGATATTGCCTCACATAAGAAGCGTAAGTAACTCAAAATTTCTGTATATATCTGTGTTTTTTGGCTTTATAAAGGTTAAGCTGATCCCTGCTCTAACAGTAAGAAAATGTCTTCACTGTCAAATTTTGCCTATCATGCCATTCATGTTTCATTTTATAGCTGGAAGTTCAAGCCAATGCCACAAAGTAAGAAGCTGAAGTAGAACATTGTTTAAATTTCCTCTGGCTATTTAGACAGATAGGTACAAACAAAGGGTAATAGCACTTTATTTGCAACACAAACAGAAAACTTAAGAGGATAATACAGAATTTCCAGATTAACAAATTGTGGCAGCACTTTTAATGCTTCACTGATAAACAATTCATAGTGCCACTTTATGGATAGATTCATTGTAGGAATCCACATAGTTAGCCATAGGGCTGAGCTTGGTATTAAGAAACTTCATCCAGACCAGACTTTATTGAAGTCTGCACTGTCGGGTTAAATGAAGGTTCCAGCTTGCACTTCTATCCACACATCTGATTGTCTACACTGCCTGCTTATTGATTTATACTCCAACTAAAGTATGGAGCAAACCAACCAATTTACCAGGTGGTGGAATGCAGACACAGAAAATTGAATCCTGCTTTTTCAGGCTGTGGCAACTCCAATCTCTCAAGCCACAGGGCATAAACTTTGTCTTAATTTGCTAGTTTTGGCTGAGATAGAGTTAATTTTCTTCAAAATAGCTAATTTAGAGCTGTGGTTTCGATTTGTGCTGAAAACATTGTTGATAATACAGGAGTGTTTTAGTTACTGCTGAGCAGCGCTGACAGAGCCAAGGCCTTTTCTGCTTCTCACACTACCCCACCAGCGAGTGGGCCGGGGGTGCACAAGAAATTGAGAGGATACACAGCTGGGACAGCTGACTCCAACTGACCAAAGGGATGTTCCATACCAGATGATGTCATGCTCAGCAACAAAAGCTAGGGTAAGAAAAAAGAAGAGGGGATGTTTAGAGTTATGACATTTGTCTTCTTAAGTAACCATCATGTGTGATGGAGTCCTGCTTTCCTGGAGATGGGTGAGCACCTGCTTGCCGACGGGAAGGAGTGAATGAATTTCTTGTTTTGCTTTGTTTCCATGCACAGCTTTTGATTTCCCTACTAAACTGTCTTTACCTCAACCCATTAGTTTTCTCACTTTTACTCTTCTGATTCTCTCCTCCATTCCACCAGGGAAGAGTGAGCAAGTGGCTGTGTTGTGTTTAGTTGCTGGCTGGGGTTAAACCACAATGCATAATTAGCTATTTAGTACAGATTAGAACAGCATAGCAAACCCCCACCCAAAATCCCCACCAAGTGACTTCTTGTGAGGCTGTATCTGAACAACATGCTTTTTTTTTTCATTCTTCCTCTCTGCACACCAATGCTTCTGATTTTCACCAGGACAGCAAAGCTGGTCAGAATAGAAAAATCATACGGCTGAAACATGGCCTTACTTAACTTCTTTATAGTATTCTAGATTAGGCAGGAAAAGAAAAAACAACCCTCAAGAACATTGAAACCAGTGTTGATTTATTTCTAGATGTTTCTAAGACCGTAACATTGGATTCTGGACAGAGCCTGAGGTCAGCAGATTTTCTTTCATTTCAGCTAATTTCCTGTATTCCAGTAATGTTTCTTCTGATTCCCGTTAATGCCAGAAAACACAGTTGTGTAATTTGCAAACATGAACTTAGCTGTACTTTTTCTAACCACACAATACAGTTTATCAGTCAAGTCCATGAATTTTTTGTCACACAGGTTGACAGGCCACCCGGGCTATTTTGTCTATCTCTCACTGGAAACTTTCCCTTCTTTAAAAAACCAAAACCAAAAAAACAATATTGTTGCTTTGATGCCTTCTACTGCCAAAGTATTTCTAAAAAAATAGGTAATTTCTATTTAATCAGCCATTTATGCATTAGAACTTGCATCTCCAAAATAATCAACTCGTTTTATCCCAGATTGCCATGGAAGTATTGAATTTCTGGTGCACACCATCTTAGCAACATTATACCTTCACCCTTGCAAAACCATGAAGATTGAGAACGGGCAGAAGTGTAGTCCCATTTCCAAACAGTTGCTCAGTTGTTGATGTTGTCAGCAATACAGGGTGGCAGATTATGTGTTACACTCCAGTCACAGAGTGGGGTGATGAGCTTTGTTCGAAATCTCGGAAACAGACTCAAGACTCAAAACGGAGTCAAGTGCCTGGTAGCTTTATTTGCCCCACAGCTGGTGTGCAAATAAAAAGGGGAAAGGGAGAGAAAAGGGAGGGGGAAAAGTTATCACCACAGAACATTGATGTCCTTTCAGTCTGGTTCAGTTCCCAGTCTAGTGGGAAAACGTGCATCTTGTCCTTGTGTTTCTTCCGTCCGTGCTGTCCGATGTTGCTTTCTGTATGTTCCTCCACCACGCTGCTCCTTCTCGGCGATTATGCTGGCTGTTTTACTACATATTCATTAGTTTCCCTGAACCATTTTGTGTATTTGTCAGTCTCCATGAACTATTTAGTATAGTCATTAGTTCCCATGAAACATTTAGCATATTCTGAGAGCTCTTTGCCTAACCACCCCCACCACTCGGCGGTGGTGCACACGCCCAACACCATCGCTTGGGGGTCTCAGACCCTGGGTCTGGGCACATGTGCTGGGTTTAGATTAGATTAGCTTGGAATTGGCTCCACTTATCTGTGGTACACATGCCCAACACCGTCGCCTGGGGGTCTCAGACCCTGAGTCTGGGCGCATGTGTTAGGGTTAGATGAGCATTGCAGTTGGCTTTCCTCTGCAGTCAGGATGACTTTTCAAGAAGGGTAGCGGTAGTGCAACTGCAATGTTGAGAAAATATCTAATATAGTCTCTGACATTATGTATCATACTCCAAAAGAGTTAAGAATTGAGGTGACTTCCACTTGCATAGTTATTAAAAAAGATTTCTACAAAGATGTTTGTAAGAAATTCTCTGTACATCAACAATAAAAATATTTTCAGGCATTATGGTTTATTTTTTGTGTATATCCCTGGATATATGTAAAATGAAACAAGCTCTGTGCATGTGTAAGGTGTGATTAGAGATTTCTGGGTTTTAATTTAAAGTCTGTTCTTCATGACCTTTCAACAGAAATGAGTTACTCATAATGCTTATGTGACTCCAGAGCCCAAAAATACACCTGTAATATAGATCTGAACTGCAGAATATATGGTGTCAAATGAAATAATACTGTCCCCTTAAGACTTCATTCTGCAAATAAAAACAGAGTAATAGTTCTTTAACATGCTTGCTAGAAATCTCTGTCCTGATCAGAACTTTCTTTTTTTCCTATGAATAAGGTTTTCTCTGTGGAAAAAAAGGAATGTGATTCTGTGTTCTTTAAAAAAACCATCACTTCTAACAATCTTAAAAGTTAATGAATTAAAAAAAATCCTGATACATTCTTGTATTTACGGAAAATCTTGGCTTGAGAGTGGGAAAGCATTATCTGTTTAGACCTTCTCATCTCTGGAGGAAGATAGAAAGTAACTTTTATTTCTTAAAATTATACCTTTCACAAAGTGAGTTTCTCTTTAATTAAGAGAAAGCTACACATATTTTTCCTATTTGAAAAATATCCAGAGAATGGAAAAAATAAATATGGGGACTTTAATCTGAATTCTTTCTCCCTTCTTACTACTAGAAGTCAGATTTTTTTTAGAAAGTTAGATTAGAACACAGCAAAATAAGTCAAAATACTTGAATTTTTTTTGTAATGATATTATAAATTATTTGGATTAAAAAACCTTAGTGAATATTTCTGTATGTAACATTGCCATATTTCATTCAGCTTTTAAATGTACATATTTACATTATGACTTCAGAACTATTTTAGAAGTCACTGAACACTGAAAAAAAGGTTATTTCAAAATGACCAGGTTCATATGGGTTAAATTTAACCTTAGTTCCTGTTTGAAGTGTCTTTTCTCCTTTGAAAAGCAGCTGAAGGTTAATGTCAGCCAGTAGCTAGCACCAGGAATAAAACACCTGTGTTGATGGCAATTAGCTGGTGTGGATTGAAAAGTCTTCTTAAGAAAAGGGAGCAGGTGGCAATGATCTGGGTAAAGTCACTTTTAGATCTGACTGGGAGACTGAGCTTAATGAAGAAGAGATGATCTGACAATTTACTTTTATGTCATCAGGTAAAACCCCAATTTTTATTATTATTACAAAAAAGGGTCACATTTGAAACTTTAAAAAATATTTTTGTAACTTGAAAATTTTGGTTTTTTCTAAGGCTATGTCTTTCCAGAATATTTTAAAAATTGGTTGTTTTCAAGTTTTCAGAGAATCATAGAATATTAGGAGTTTGAAGGGACCTCGAAAGATCATTCAATCCAACCTTCCTGCCAGAGCAGGATCACCTAGACTAGGTCATGCAGAAATGCATCCAGGCGGGTTTTGAATGTCTCCAGAGAAGGAGACTCCACAACCACTCTGGGCAGCCTGGTCCAGTGCTCTGTCACCTTCACAGTAAAAAAGATTTTCCTCATGTTCATATGGAACCTCCTATGCTCCAGCTTGTACTCATTGCCCCTTTTCTTATCATTGGCTGTCACTGAGAAGAGCTTGGTTCCTTCCTTCTGACGCTCGCCCTTTACAAATTTATAAACATTAATGAGGTCACCCCTCAGTCTCCTCTTCTCCAAGCTAAAGAGACCCAGCTTCCTCAGCTGCTCCTCGTAAGGGAGATGCTCCACTCCCTCCATCATCTTGTGGCTCTGTGCTGGACTCTTTCAAGCAAATCCCTGTCCTTCTTGAACTGAGGAGCCCAGAACTGGACACAATATTCCAGATGCGGTCTCACCAGGGCAGAGTAGAGGGGAAGGAAAACCTCTCTCGACCTACTAACCACACGCCTTCTGATACACTCCAGGATGCCATTGGCCTTCTTGGCCGCAAGGGCACATTGCTGGCTCATGGTCATCCTGCTGTCCACCAACACCCCCAGGTCCTTTTCTGCCTGGCAGCTTTCCAGCCACTCGTCCCCAAGCCTGTAGCACTGCATGGGGTTATTGCGACCGAAGTGCAGGACCCAGCACTTGGCCTTGTTGAAGCTCATACAGTTGGCCTCAGCCCATTGATACAGCCTATCCAGGTCCCTCTGCAGAGCCTTCCTACCCTCAGGCAGATCAACACACCCTCCCAACTTAGTGTCATCTGCAAAGTTGCTGAAGGAGCACTCAATCCCCTCATCCTTTTTACTAGTACTTGAAAGATTTGTGAGGTGTTTAACAAAAATGATGTAAGTTTGTGTTCCAATCTCTAAAGTTGCATGAGTTCAGTCTTTCTTTGGATGGTATATTCCAATGTTAGAAATTTCACTTAAACAAGCTGTAATGCAAATAATCTCCTTTTGTCATTATACCTAAAAATAAATTGTAGCAAGTGACTCTTAACTTTGTGCCAATTAGTCCATTATGACTAATATACTTTGTATTCCAGATCTATTGAGTGATTCTTATCTATGTGCATTGTAAGTTAGAATTGTGTTTCCTGTTGTGAATATTGATTTATTTAAATATATTTAGACAGAAACATCCAAAAAGATAAACCACCTCATTTTGGTTATTATTTTTAAAACTAGAGTTTAAAATGCATCTAATGCTACTTTGAATCATATCTGGTTAAAAACTGTAGGAAATAAAAATCTGCAGATGCTCTATGTAATGAAATTTTAAGTCTATAAATAAATTTAAGTAGTTAAAATGAGTTCAAAGTAACATAATTGCAGAATGGTTAAGGATAAGTAAAGTTAAATTGTTCAGCATGAAATCCAAAAGCACACTGCATCAGGAGAGATGAGACAGAAGAAAGAATAAATTAAAAAAATATATTTTTCTCTTTCACTGAAAAAAAAAAATGCCTCACTGTTTTTACTGTTGGGTTTTTTTAGTTTTGTTTTGGGTTTTTTTAGCTTCTTCCCCCCCAAAAAAAGTATTTTATTTCAAATGCTCTTACAGTCTGAAAAACTAGCTTTTTAGTACTTGCAATTGTCAGTGAATTTAATGTACACCTGGCATTAAATCTGCTGGAGTGAAAGCTGTAGAGTGCCTGGGTGAGCGGCATGGGAAGTTTGCACCAGTACATGTGAGTCCCAGTGCCTGGCACAAAGGCAGCACTGAGCCTTCCCTCGGGACAGGACTAGGTTTCCTTTTGGTCCTACATCTTTGTTTTACTCTGCAGCATAGCCCACAGACAGCCTGGATTCCTCAGGCAAACAGGAAGGGATTGATAAAGGCTAGGAGACTGGTATTTATGTAAAGGGCTATGACTAGTGATCTTGGATGTGCTTTTTGGACTTTTCTTCTGTTTGCCTTATGCCCTGGTAGTGGAAAGCACATACTGAGATCAATGCTGGGTTCAAGGTGGAATGACCAAAAAATTTTCTTCATTTAAGTGATCCTCTATCTACCAGACACTGTAAAGAGTAGTAGCTGAGACCACTCAAAGATTTCAACTGGCAGAATTAGTTACCTGCTTTTTTTAAAATAGTTTCAAGTAGGCCTCTGTGGAGACGGCCTACATGCTGAGGTGTGAACAGGACTGGAGGAGAGGAGCATGGCACCCTGCCTCTTGCCATGTGAAGCTGGCATCTTGTAGCAAACACATGGTGGTCAGGAGGCAAGTGAGAGGAGACCTGTAATCTGAGCTGTAGTCCCTATACTGAAGCTTTTTATGGTTATTACAGTTTTCTTGTTCCTCCAAGACTGTCTAGTCTCAAAGCTGAGGTCAGATGAAATGTGTAAGTAGTGTTTCCTGCAGAAGCAATCTGGTCTCCCGAGCCAGCCCTGAGTTGGATTTCTGAACCCCTAAAAGGAGTCAGAGCTCAGACACATCCCACTTTTCCCCAGGATCCTATAGGAACCTCAGTTCATGGCTTTGGGTTTTGGCTTCTCATCCCCAAATCCAGGTATATAAAAAAAGAAAAATTACAGTGCTTAAAGGCCAGACCAAGAACTCAACAAATGTCTAGGCTTTGAATTAAAGATCTCTTGACTTAGTACTCAAACTGCCCAGGCTGTTGACACGGTATAGCTAAGCTGTTAGATGGTTACACAGCAAATATAATTTTACTGTGAGCTACTAAGGTTATAAATCACAATGACAGAAAATATTTGTTAAAAAAAAAGATGAAAGGCATAAAAGAAAGCTTTGCATAGAGTTGCTGATTTGATTAATATTTTTTTGGAAGGGGAGAGAATCACTACCATATTAGCATTAGAGAGGTCTACCAAGACAGCTTGATTAATAGAAATAATATTACCTGAATGTATAACTGCAGAGATAAGATGAATTTTTATAATTCTGAAGTTTTATAAAATGCCAGCCAGCTTAGAAAGACATGGTATTAGGTTCTTTAAAAAAAAACAGTACAGGAAAGATTCACAGTAAGTCAGTTCAGTTCTGAGTAAGAGTAAAAATAAAAGACAATCATGTCAGATTTGGGAAAGATAACGTCTTTTTAACATACATACAACATCTTAAGCATTATGTAAGCCTGTACA
>NW_010205222.1:37846-38724 GCF_000695765.1 Mesitornis unicolor | reverse complement strand
CAGCAGGACTTACTGATATATTACTTGGTTTGATCAAGTATATCTTCTGGGACTACAATAAATTAATAATTTTGACTCATTACTTTCTGCTTAGAGAGACCATATTAAATAGCAAAAAGATACAGAAGGCGTAGCATATCATAAACTTTTCTTGTACATTTGAAGGGCAAAATATTTCTACTGGATTTCCTGGCATATCTAGGTTTGTTTCTTTGTTGAAGAACACAAAAATTTTTCATTTCTTAAACTTGTAAGATTATAGGACTCATCTGAATTTATCTGTATGAACAAATGGGGAAGTTGGAAATTAACGATGTTTTGAAGTGGATAGTTTCTGTTCTGGACACAAAGTTTTACAAGAGAATTATTAATTTTGCTTATAGTTAAATAAGGATAATATAGTTACTTAGAAGTCAACTACTTTAAATATTGTCATACTCATAAAGCTGTGCAATATCAGTCTATCTTCAGATAACCAATGATGACATGATCCTGAGTACTTAGGTCCCACACCTGTTTGCTGGTACCATGGATTGCACACCACCTGCATACTTAGTGATTTCCAGCTTCTAAACATAATTTCAGTATGAGATGAAGCACAAGCAAACACACGTGCACTGTCAGCAGCAACTGAGACAGGTGGAAAAGCTGCACATCAAATGCTGTGAAATGCATGCATAAGCTGGTGTGAGCATAACATTTTTAGGAAAAATGAAGAAACTTATTAACTCTTTTGGAAAGCTCATCAATAAGCTAGTCAATGCACCTGGAGAAAACTAATTGGCCAGCACCTTCTGGTTCTTTGAAATTATTCTGTTTATGGGAATCCTAAACCTATTAAAACTTTACCTGTCAGAGATCTGGCTTGACCCTCGAAG
>NW_010205222.1:27468-37815 GCF_000695765.1 Mesitornis unicolor | reverse complement strand
TCCCTACATACCTTGCTTTTCTGTCCCACAGCCACTGAGACTATTCTAGGCACATGGCTGGTGTGACCAAAAGGTTGTCTTTTTCAGTATCTTTCCTGGTATGACTGTAATCCTGCTGTGGCTTGGCATTTAGAACTGAGACCCTCCCCCTGTCCCCTAGCCATGCACGCATGGTCTATGCTTGAAGGGCATTTTACCCTTTCAGTAAAGAAATTCCTCCTAAACGTCCCCTGGTACAGCCCTCAGGACCCTTGAGTGGATCCCATCTGGCTCCATAGACTTGTGTATATCTGAGTGGTGTAGCAGGTTGCTAACCATCTCCTCATGGGTTATAGGACCTTCATGATGCTTCCCATCCCTGTCTTCCTGCTCAGGGGGCTGGGTACCCAGAGTATTGCTGGTTTTCCTACTAAAGACTAAGGCAGAAAGGGCATTAAGTACCTCAGCCTTTTGGTCACTATGTTCCCCCCCAACATCTACTACAGGGTGGAGATTCTCCTTAGTCCTCCTTTCATTGCTAATGTACCTATAAACACTTTTAATTGTCTTTAACAACACTAGCCACATTAAGTTCTAGTTTTTCTCTGCACAACCTCACAGCAACCTTGTAATCCTCCTGAGTTGCCTGCCCCTTCTTCCAAAGACCATAAACTGTCTCCTTTTTTTTTTGAGCACCAGCCAAACTCTCTGTTCAGCCAGGCTGGTCTTCTTTCCTGCCGGCTTGTTTTTTGGCATGTGGGGACAGCCTGCTATTTGTGCCTTTAAGATTTTCTTCTTAAAGAGCGTCCAGCTTTCCTGGACACCTCTGTCCTTCAGGACGATCTCTATGTATAAAGATGAACTGGTTGGTTACTTTATGGTGCATGCTGCATAGCCAATGCTTTTATTTACTTAGTACTTTATTTTTTTCTGGATGTTTTTTGACACAGGACAGAGTGTCAGGTATAATCACCTGGAATATTTCTGATAGGATGTTCAAGAATTTTAGGGTAATGTGCACACAAAAAAGTGTCCTAAGTGGAAATGATTTTTTTTTTTAGGTTTGCATACTGTGGCTAAACATGAATGGAGTTAAATTTGTAGGATGCTCTGTTTGGAAGTCCAAATCTCTCAGCCCAAACCAGTCATAATTAATTGTAAGAACATTATGTATTTAAAGAATTAACTCTGTTTATGCTAATTTTAACCCCCTCAGTCACTTTAATATGCTGTGTGGCACCTGGGGTAGGTGCTTTTTTACCATGGACCTACTTTCTTTTGACATGGCTATGAAAGGTATGACAGGTATTTCAGAAGTATGGTAATATTTTGTTGATATAATTGAAAGCATTTTTATATACCTCTGATTTGGGGAAGGGGTAGTGTATGACAGAGGGCTTAGCAGTGGTAAACAGCCTGCAAACACAGTCTACGTGTGAAGTTCAGACTTAAGCCAACAAGAGGTCCCTGGTGAAGAAAAGCACAGCTAGAAAGCAATTGAGAAACACAAAACACTTGCAACCTCTCGGTCTTTTGGGAGCTGTGTGTGCATATCTGCAACCATAGTTTGGTCTGTTATTTGAGAAGATTTGTCGGGGTTAAATTCTGCGGTAAGATTTTGGCATCTGTCTCTAATTGGAGTCAATGGGAGTCCTCTGAGCGCAACTGAGGGCACAGTATGACCCCTCCTGCATGTTTTCACTCACTATATTTTTATGCTGTGACACCTCTGAGCAGGGACAATCTCAACTTCTCATACACTTTAAAGGCCATATTGTAAGGAAAGCTGTTCTTGTGTTTACTTTTATTCTTTGAGCAGTCCTTTGCCTTCTTTCATGACTTACTTTCTTACTGATTTATTAAGCTACTAATGCTCAGATCATGGTCTATAGAAATTAAAACCTCAATCTGAGAAAAAATAACCAAGTAGGTAGCATAGATACAAGATAATAATACAAGCAGTTACTGGCAGATATGGCATTTTTCATTTTCAGCCATCTTCTCAAAGATAAAGAACAGTTCAGTCAAAGCAAAACTGTGGAGAGGTTTTTCTTCAAGCCGCATTGAGCAATCAAGTCTAAAAAACAAGCCATACCGTGCTTCCGAAGCACATAATAATATCAGTGATGAAGTATTACTATCAAAAGTAAATGGCTCCGGTAAAATAATAAACTGATTTAATGGACTAAATGATGATAAGGTACTTTTCATGGATATGCCAGAGGCAGAAATTATTTTGTCAGGATTGGAGTCCTAACTTGATGTTCCAGCTGCAAGGCTCCAGAAGGCTTGAGGCTCATGTCAGTCTTGTGATTACTGTGATGGAAACTGAAGTGGGACACTGAAAGCTGAATGCTTCACAGCCTGCAAAACGTTTCCTCAGAGTGTGCAATGCTTCAAGTTCTTAGTGGCTCACAACAAGACTGTGACCTAGTGCTGAGGCTTGTATTAAATGTCTTCTGTGCTTATGAATTAAGGCAGGAGAATGAGCATTCTTGTGAGGAAGTCTGCTTTCTGTCTAATCTGTAAATTGATGCTATTTCACTTCTTTTGGTCTTTGGGGTTTGACTGTCCTGGGAACAGTTTCAAACTTCCTAAAACTTATGAGAGTTGATGAAGTCTGCAGATTTTTGTAGATTCAACCAGAGCTGTTGTATCTGGACTCTTGCAGCACTTATTCCTGAAGATGAATTCTGTACAACAAAAAGTGACAATGTCTTAGTTAGGGACTTCCCTTAGAATATGAAATTTTCATGTTCCTTGTAAGCATATCCCTTGTAATCTGTTCACTGTCCAATATGGACCTTTTTTTAATGTCATGAAATATATATTTTAAAATGTAGTGTCTCCTCTACCTCCATAGAAATGTTTTCTCTTTCTTATGCTGATTTTAAATTTACTGTACCTTGAGTAAAGTCTTTCCTGTTACTTCAAATTTTGCAGCAGTTACACTGTATCTAATCTCTGCTCCTTTGCCAAACTTTTTTCTTTAATGTTTCATGCTTGCCTTTATAAACAATACTGTAACTTTTACAAACTAAAATGAATGCTGTTGCCTGAAATTTGCATATCTCTCTGCATTTTCTCATTTCTTTGTCCTCTTGGAAACAGCATTGAGATCACTTATGTTCTAATATTCAGCTTGAACTAGTTTTTTGTAGAATTTGTTTTAACCCTTTGATCTTTTGAACCGGTATCTTGCTTTTGTTTGGATTTAATTACCTGTTTCTGGTAATATACAGAGCATGAGATGATTTTCTCCTTTCCATCTCATAGAGTTCATTAACTTCTCTGAAGCCTGATTTGAAGGCATTTCCATCTGAAGGGTCTCCAGTTTCAGAAGTCATAGCTACTCAAAAATTATATAACTGATCACTCTGTAATATCAGTAATATAATATTTAAATATGCTGTTGCTGTAACAGGATTCTAGTATGTCATCAGGATTTGTTGCACAAGAGACGAAGAATCAGGCACCTCATAAGTTATCTATAGGGAGCATGTTACTGTCTGCAGGTAGCCTCCAGGGAATGATAAACAAAAGAAGTATCTACACATCTACCTGCCTCCAGCATTGGAGCATGCATGAGCAAGCTAAAGTACCAAGGAAGGATCTCTATACAAGAGGACAGAGAGCAAGAATGAAGAAACTGTAATGGAGAAATGTTTTCTCTGTTCAAAATGCTCTGCTGCCTCGTGGACCCAGGAAGCTGGCCTTGGTGTGCTGTGAACTCTTCTTTAGCCTGTATCACTTGCTCCTGTATACACTGGATTCCTGATTCACCAGGAGGCAGGGATCTATTTGTTCTGAAGAATCAAAACCTCATGATGTTCTCTCTAGAATCCTGTGATTTCCCCTCAGCTTTATTGCTTGCAATCTGGAAATGGCCTAGAGCTCTCCTTCCTGAAGAGCAGGCTTCATGTCAAAGCGAGACACACAGTACTCTTTTATGAGGATGCTATCACAGGATTTGTTGTGTCAATGACCACTTGCAACGTGGATGTCCTGATGCTGACTCCTCACTCCGCACCGTGGGGTGGCAAGGTAGAGCTGCTGCAGGAGTTCCTTGTCATTTTGCCCAAATGGAAAATTCTTCAATTGATCTTACCTTTAACAATTCAATGACCTGCTAGAGAGAGATGCAGGAAGAAGACTGTGGAGGGAAAAGCTGAGCAACCTAGTCTGACCTTGTAGCTGATCCTGTTTTGAACAGGAGGTTCGATTACAGATCTCCAGGGGTCCCTTCCAGCTTGAACCATCCAATGATCTTATGGGAACAGGACTCCAAAGGACTCACCCAAAAAGCTCATCTAACTGAGCTTTCAGGCAGTTTGCACGAAAAGTCAGTATATGAATGTTTAGACACTTGATTTTTCTAAAGAAAAATTTTCTAAAAACAAATTTTTCTCATATATGTGAAACACTAAACAAACAGAAAGGTACCACCTTTACAGCGAATGTCTTTATTATTGTAAGTTACTATTTACCATACTACTGAACAGAATTCAGTTTTACTCCTTGGAAATGTTCATCTCTGTGATAGGTGGAAGTTCAGGCCAAGAACATGAAAGGAATCTGGGAGTTTCCTAAATTTGTCTAGTGCCACCTTTGTTTGGCTTTGCTTTTCTTATACAAGTGGAAGAGGAAAGTGATGACAGTAGAAAACTTTCCTAATAATTCTTTAAATAAGACTTAACTCACAGGATACAGCTTTCATATTCTAGATGACACTGATTGCATTTTCTAATTTGTTAGATCCCCAGAGTAAATGAAATGTGAGGTAGATTTTGGTTCAAAAATTACACAGTCCTCATGAGTTTCTCCTTTGCTTTGAATTCCTCAGTAGCTAGTGACCTGAATATAACATCGATTTTAAATAAAATAAAGTATCAGAACAATTCTAGTCCTAGACTAAGAAAAATAAATTAAGCAAAAAATAAATGTAAGTACAGATTTTCCTATGGAGAGTATTCTGGAAATTAGATTTGTTTTGTTTTACTTTGGAGTTGTAGGGAGACTTTAAAACAGTTGCTGAAGCCTTGATGAATATATAACATGTTTCTTTGGAGGAAATGCAAATATTTTAGTTGTAAAATGTTTGGTTTATGCAGAGATGTCATCAAGTTCATCTATAATTCAAATAAAAAGTTTTCGTCTCCTAGAAAGCTTTATTATAGGAATCAAAGATTTTTCTGAAACTTTTTTTATGATCTCGTATGTCTTTCTTACTCTCAAAGTAATATAATTACAGAAGAAAAGAAACAGATGAAAAAATACTACTGAAAGAGTTTGGAGAGTTCAAAATAGATATGATGAATAAACCTGCCTTCTATGTATTGTTAAGACAGAGAGAAGGACAAACTGATTTGCTCCCAGTTTTCAAAACATGAGACCCAAAGCATAAAACCATGAAGAACTTAAGTGTCATCTTGCCTTTTTAATCTTGAAATTTGTTTTCTCAGAGTGACATTTGGTGTCTAGAAAAATTGCCCATGAGCTAGATACAAAGCAGTTCCTGACACTTATTCTAACAATTTATTATCTCATGGGGGACGTACTATGTATTTGCTATGAAGTTATCTTCTGCAGCTTCTCTCTTTTTTTTTATGTGTGTTTTTTTGGTTTTTTTTGGTTTGTATATACATGTGAACTGGGGTGCTCAGTTTTCTGTTTTAGATACAAAAAAGTTCCCTGACGTTTCTGGCTTTCACTTCAGGAAAACATATCACAAATATATGCATACTCCCACAAGAATAGGAAAAGTGTTGGCTGAAAAAAGCTTCAATATCTGTAACATTCAGGGAATATTATGTCATCTGAGAATACAAGATGAGTGAGTTTTTTTGGTTCACATTTCTGGTATGTTTCCATTAAAATTTCCTGAATGTTTCAATAAGATTTGTGCATTTTCTATGAGACTGGCCACGCACAATCTATTTTTCTTACAAATCAGCTTTAGAAAACTCTTATCTCTGCTTAGCACTTTTGTGATGGACGCAGTTATCTTTTGCTGGCAATGTTAAGTGTGTGTATAACATAATGTTATCATTTATCAGTAACAGCTATCTATTTAGGAAAAGGCACCAGGGAACTGTCAAGAAGGGTATTCTGACAATTGGATATTGGTCTAAATGGCTCATATCCCTACAGCTGTTGGGTGTATTACATGGACTGAGGCATAGGAGAAGGATACGGCCTCTGCTTGGTTAATCATTGCTTGGAGGAAGAGAGACTTTTTTTCTTTAGAGGTTCCAGTATCTGAAGGTAATGTTAATCGTTCAATCTATTTTGACAAAAGTCTGATTAAGGAATGGAATCAGAATGAATGTGCACATTTGGGGAATTTTTATTAAACTGTGTATATTGTTTACTGGATCTCTAGTCTACTAAAACCCCTCCATCTGTGTTTCTTTACATAGCTGGAATACTTGATCAGTGACTGTGTTGAACTATCAGTTCAGAGACATACAGGGTTTCTAGGAGAGAGCAGAAATATAGTACATGACCTTGGTGCAGAGAAATGCATTTCACCTTTAGGTGTAATTCTTCGGAAAAGTCCTTGGACTCAGTGTGTTCACGTGTACTTGTTGGTGATTTTTCTCCCTACGCATCATATGTCTGAGGTCTTGTAGGGGACTGATGAAGACAGATGACCTGTTATGTGCTTTCATCAAGTAGTTTTTGAATTTTGATAAAGGATTTCCTTGCCCAGATTATCTGAAAAGACAAAAAACTGCCCACCAATCTAATAATGTTTTCTCTAGACCCATTGCCAGCATTGCCACAACAGTAAGTATATATTTTACAGCTGGATTTTTTTTTCTGTTACTCACTATATATGACGACATAACAATATATCTTCCTTTTCATGCTTGCATTTTTTTCTTGTTCCAATAGCATTGATAATATCTGTGCATAGATTAATGGAATTCCATGCCCTTAATTAATATATCATTCATACAAATGTTATATATGTTTCTAACTTTTAACATTGCTTGAATGAAAAAAGACATTTTTTGCTCAAATATCTCAGACATCTTTCTGTGATAATTTTTCCCCATTGATTTATCTCTACCATGTGTTTTGAATAATACAACTGGAAAGCGTCTACTTGGAAAGTATAACTGTATTGTGATGTCTGTAGCATACTGCTACAATTCATAAACTAATGTAAGGGAAATGACATTATTTTTAGATACCAGTGCAATATGGTCAATCTCGGTTCTTGACACAGTTGATGGTTGGTTTTTTTTGTCTATTTGTTTTTAATTACCTACCCAATGATTCTACAGTTAGAAAGTGTGCAATTATTTCATTGATTAAGAGATTCAGAAAAGAATCCATCTGACTTCTTCTGTACACTAGATCTTCAGTCTTAGCAGTGATACCATCTATTTGTTGATCCGTATAAGAAAAGATGCAGTCTTGTACAGAAGTGTTTCATCCCAGTACGTGTATGTTAATGGGAATTCATTTATGAATGAACATGGAGACAGTAGCAAAGTTGTAGCCACTCACTGCGTACAGATTACCTAACTTTTGTTTGAAAAAAGACAAGAACAGGAAATAATCAGAATCAGAAATGGCAGTAGAGACTAAATTTTTTCTATTATATACATTTATGTTCTATAAAAATTCCTTCCAAGTTCCTTTCTTGGATTTGGACATGGGGGGAGGGTCCAGGGAGAGGAAAGGTTTCCTTGCACTCTGCTATGTTTATGGCAGAGATGGAAGTACTGCTTTAACTGACATTGTCCAGTTCCCTTTTATGAGACAGTTAACAAATACTTAGAAATTTTGCCAAAACATTACTCAGTCAAGTTGATATATTCCATATCAGATGCCTCTGTGTCAAGAATCAGGTCTGAGGAAGTACATTGTTTTGCCATGTTGTCTTTGAGGTGCTCTAGCTCCATATCCAATACTGAACAGGAATTCAAAATCATTCTTTGTCATTACTTCCATAGCTTTATATGGGAAGTAAGGAGAGGTATAGATTTCTGATACAGCTCAACAAAAGAAAATTGATATGTTTCCCCTCCCTTCACCCCCGACTTAGTGCAGTGTGGGTTTATTATGATTTTGCTTTTATTGATACAAATAGTGGACTTCTGTGCTTCAGACAGTAATCTGAAAATGTAGTAGTGTACTTTGCAGAAATATGAATTCCTTCAGGACAGGAAAAAAATTTTATTTCCTAAACGTTTTCTTTTTTTTGATCATTGATCTGTTACTTCTTAAAAGTAAAGAGATCAAAATGAACCACAACAGTGAAAAAGCCACTCTTGGTATATAAAAACTGCTGCAATAACTTCATCCTCTAGGAAAATACTAGATGAACCACCTATTGAAGGGATTCTGCAATTGAAAAGTAGAGACTTTTTTTCCAATGATCGAAAACAATGAAACTCTTTTCACCAAGTTAACTTGGTGAGACTGGCTGTGTAGGGAGATTTCCTCTCTGGGGCTGACAAGAAGAAGAAGAGGCAGGACATCAGAATCATAATTTCCACAGTTCCAGGGCTTTGGTTCAATAGGCTGTCAAAGAGCTAAGCTAGTGGGTTGATAGGAAGCTATACAATTTTCAAATAACTTTATAAAAAATCTGTCCAAACGGATTTTTTTTTTAAATTTAAAAAATGAGCTGTTTTCAACAAAAGAACAAATTCTAAAGGAAAATGGTTTGTTGGATTCCCCTCCCCCCCCAACCAGCTTTAGAATGTGAAATTACATTATTAAAGTCAGAATCAAGGTGATGCAGTAAAGAACTGCTCTTACTTGTGATTTAGAGGAAAGAATTAAGCCTCAAATATTGGAAATAGTTTAAGACATTGTTGACACTCTACTGGTACACAGAACCTAGTTAGCACTGCCCTGTAAGTTAACTACTTATTTGGCCTCTTTAGATCCGCAAACAAGAATGAATTGGTGTCATTGCTGTTCAATGGTTTTACAAAATTAATATTAAGAAAATGTATTGCCTTCAGTATGATCGATGCTGTGGCATGAAGAAAGGATGAGGAATGTATGGAGTAATTTGCTTTCACTTGCAGAAAAATAGAGCTGCATTGAAAATCTATCAGGAGAAAATTAAAGAAAGGCTGAAATAAGCAGCCATGTTAGTCTTCTTCAGTAGCAATGTTGACACTGAAAAAGTGAAGGCTTTGAAAATTTGAAATGCTAATGAATAATAGGGAAGAATAACCAGTTTCATTTATTTTTTATACTGTATAGAAAATGATGTCCTATCTTAATAGAATAGACCATGTGACACAATTTTTCTTTTCATTTGTATCGCAAGATTGTTTCCTTCATTTTACAAGAGTGCTGTTCTGTTATACCTTAGCGACCATCCTAACTGAGGTGCAAACATTAATCTGTATCCCATTTCATATATAATTCAGTGAATTTCATAGATTTTGCATTCAGGTCTTAATTATATTTGTATGAAATATTCTGCACACAAGAAGGGAGGAAATCTGAATCTCTTGCCTTGGTGATTCTACTGCATAAATTTGCTACTACGGAAGATCTAAATAGATTGCATTTTTAATTTGCTATGAAGCAAAGATGAAAACTAAGTATGAAATTATTTTTATGGAGACTGATATTAAAAAATAGAGGTTTTAATTTCTCATGAAAAGCAGTAATCACTGTTTTCAGTATGAAAATGAATAGCAAATTGTAAACTGATGGAAGAAATTGAATTCTTTTTATTTACAATTCTATAAATTGACAGGCTTTGTCAAGCACATGGCAGTCTGCCAATTTCTGCCCTGAAGAAAATGAATATTTAAATATGAGAGCACACCGCTGAGTTTCCGAAAGAAATAGGGACCAGATCCTGTAAACCACTTTAACTGGATGTGCAGAGACTGAGGCATGACAAGGCTCAGCCTGCTTAATCCAGTACTTAGGCAACAGTTTTGGAAGTGAAAACTGCATTTCATTCCCAGGCTCCCTTATACAACAGCTAGAAGAACATACCTACCTCAGAAGAAGATGCAAACCCCATCGCCCTTTTGGATGGGAAGCTGCTGAAACCTGTGCAAAGGTGCTAGAAGCCAGCCAAATGGAAACATTGAATGCGGGTGTATTTCTGCTTCCGTGATGTGGATGACTCTGATGCCTTTGAATCCAAAAGCCAGACCTCCACTTGAAGAAAGAGATCTATGATCTTTCTTCAAAAGGAGTAAGTTCTCTTTCTTTACAGGAAAAAAACCTAGCTATTTCTACAGATGTGTATGTCTTCTAGCCTGTCCTCCTACTTAGAGCAGACTCTCTGAAAGTGCTTCAGGTTATGAAGATTTAAATCCATAGCTCTCGCTCCTAGGCTCTTTTGGCAGATATAGACAATTCAAGATGCCT
>NW_010205222.1:18528-27437 GCF_000695765.1 Mesitornis unicolor | reverse complement strand
AAAGAGAGGAGGAGAAAATAACTATAGACCTGTAGACTAGTGTTGATCACACTCATGTCAAAGAGTAGTCTCCAGGTTTTTAAACAGTTATCTGACATTGATCACTCAGGGTAAGGAAAGCCTTGGGCTTAAGTGCTGTTAATTGCTAGGATACTTGCAGGAGAGAAGAAAATTTGGATCTCCATTTGCAAAACAAAGAACCATCCCATTCCTCCTTGAGTGCCATAATTACTAATAGATGCATAAAAGACAAGAACTGCAAGCTGTAGGGAGACAGCCTTGATGGTTTATTTTCTGTGTGTGTTTTCAGAGCATCTATAGATCAAGCCTCCTGAAAGACAAAGGTGGAGGACTACCTAGTCTATGCAGACATGCCTAGTTTCAGTTCTGAAAATAAAATTTGAAGACTGGAAGTCCCTATTTTTCATGCTTCTTCCACTACAGGAAAACTGTAAGCTTTTGTATTGGGACATGGGGAGTTCTGGTAAAAATTCTCAGTAACATAACAGTTAGTTTATCAGTAAAGTGTATATTATACAAAATATAATAACAAAGAAGGATTAGATTAGGCCAAAACCTGTATGTGTATAGAATTTGTGTTATGGTCTCTTTACAAACTATTTATTTATTCTTATACATATTCATGTGACCACACAAGCTAGCCCACTTAATTAATTTTATATATATTCTTATGATTATTGTAACACAATAATTCTTACAGAAGGTTTTGGATGTACTGACAGTATGCAATGTGAGGAGAAATAAGGAGAAATTGTACAAAGTGTCTTTCAAAGCAGGTTTGCTATAAGCAACACTGCAGTTTTGATCTCTGCCTCTTATTACGAAGTAGCTGCTAATGCTACAAATCATTATCCTTGGTATTAACTTTACATGAATGTATTGTCCCATTGACATTAATGAGACAGTTTATGTATATAAAGTCAAGCACAGGTATGAGTATGTGGAGAATCAGTGCTCTATACAGCTACCTTTGGTCACTTGATCATGGTGGTAAAGATTATTAATTCACATACAAGAGATTTGGGTACAGCACACAGTGTGGTATTTACCTAAGATGTGTCTTTACTAATAGTAGACTTACGTATGGTATGACTTGTTCTACTTTTTCATTTTCTCTGGTTTTCTAGCCTTATAATGAAAGTGATAGTAAAGCATTTCCTTTTCTCTGCCATTTTTTTTTTGGTGTATGAACTGAAAACCTTATGCTTTTAGCATGTCCCTTAAATGTTACAGCAGTTATTTTGGAAAAAGCAGGGAAAAATTTTTAGAAAAAAGTTCAATAATAAAACTCTTGGTAAAAGAAATTCTTGTCCCTTGGCCATCAGATAAGGTCTTTGCATAAAACAGATCAGACTTTGCAACAAAACCTAACTGAAATGAGCCCTTTCTTCTAATTACTTTATGGGCAGTGACCCTTAGCTCATAGTTCATTTCAAGTGTTTACCAAGCAAAGTTGACTGCTCAGTTTTTGAAGTTGCTGATCTAGACCTGTAGTGCCAATTGGAAAAAACCTCAGCTGTACCAATTTGGAAATGGATAGAAAAGAAAAAATCCCACCTATTGCAGGAGATCTGAAAAACTTTCTCAAAGATGCCATGTGTCAGGAAGAAACTCAAGTGTCTTAAACTCTAGGAATCTGATGGAGAGGTGAGAGATGGCTTTCAAGTCTTCTCATATCCATGCTGTTTTGTGAGCTGAACAGTAGTTTGTTTATGAGAGCCAGGGAAATTTCAGCAATGGGCATACAGAATATTTTGTGTGAATCAAATGAAGGTTGGATAATCATCCAAATGACAGACGATTTGATCCCAAAGGCTAACTGATATGTCACAGCCTACATACAGCTAAGTTATTTTACCCTTAACTCACCTACTTTGTATTAACCTGGAGTTTGTGTCTGGGTGGTTTTTTTGGGAGAGTGCTAATTGGTTGGAGCTAGAAGTATAACAGGAACTATGCTGAAATTAAGTGGTAAGTATAATGACAAGTTGGTGGCTGTAGGTTTGCTTTGACACAGTTTTGTTTACTATAGAGAAAAAAAGGTATTGAAGAGAAACTCAAAGTCTCAGTTGAACACTGTCCCATGGGCAAATTCCTTTGATCTCTTGTCTCTTTTCTACCTGGATCTATGGTATATGACAAAATAGGAAGTAGATTGTGTAGGCCAGGCTGATTTATAGAATTGTTCACCACTTCTTTTCTGCTTAGCAAGAAAATTTCTATTCCACTTGTGCAGTGAATTCTATTGTATTTGAGCAGAACATGTGCAATTGTGCTTGAATGGCATTCAATGGTTTGGAGGACTGTATCCTAAATGCTGAAATCCTGAAATAATTGTTCTTTAATGGTTAGAAATCTGAACTTCCACCCTCACTCAAGCTCAAACCCCAAAGCTACCCTTGACCATTTCCAGTCTTACCCTCCAATAAACACGAGGCATTCACCACTGCACTGCCAGTCCTATTAACTCACCACATCATGCTGAATTTAGCAATAAACTGAATTCTGCAGCCACTTCTGTCCATAGAATTTCTCTAATCCTAGCCATATCTTTTCCCCGATTAGTGTTTGTACCACCGTATTAAATTTCCCAGTCCAAATCAGTTAATCAACCTGCCTGACAGCTCATTATGAAGCCCTGTAGACCTTGCTGTCTAAAGTAGTATAAAGAGATTTCTATCTAGATTCAAGCAGCATGTTCTGCCAGAGGTGAAAGTTCTGTATTAAGTCAGATATGGGTCACAGTGATGGTGTAATGCTTGAGCTTAGAGTTAGCTTAATCTTAGGGTATGGGGAATAGTAGCAACAACTTGGCTTACTGACAAGTTCTTTAGTTCTTGCTGAATCTAGGAAGACTGGTGATCAGTCAGGACAGCTGGGTATAAGATTAGAGACAGTGGAGGAGGAGGACTACAGGACAGCATTAATTCCTAAATTCTTCAAATCTGATGACATCAGGAAAAGGACTGTTGCTGCCAGAAGCTTAAGATCTCATTGTACTGATGGGATTGGAAAGTCCTACGTAACCAGACTGCAATGCTTACAGAAATCCATGAACAGAAATATTCTGTTTAACTTCACATAATGTTGCTTTTGTAATGATTAAGACCAGCTTTAGGGTTGGCAAGAGAGATAGAATTCAGAAAAACAGCATCTGAGGAACTGGCTTGTGGCTGTTTTATGCAGAGGTCACCAAGCTGAGGTAAGTGTGGTAGAGACAGAGGCAAATGTCCAGTGACCAAGACGGTTTATTGGGATCACTTGGTCATGCTTAAAAAGCAGGTTAATCAGAAAAATATGAGCATGGGGACTTTTTTTTTCTTTCCAGTTCAAGGACACTACCCCTTGTGAAGTTGTCTGTCCTGAACACGTTTTAGCAGAGGAGATCTGTCACTTGGAAGTCCTTGCAGCCTGCTGCTCTTTGTTCAACTCTCCCAAGAGGGCATGCTCCCATGCAAAGGTTTGCTGTTTAAAAGTTAACTTGCATTTCTTCATCAGGAAATCTATTCCTAAGGCGGAGAGAGGCAAATAAGTGTAGTACAAATTGTCCTGTTTCAAGTTTATATTCCATTTCTGTGGCAACTAGTGGCACTCAGTTTCTTGCAGGATCAGTAGTTTAATATCTCTAAATGGGATGGATAGTGAGTTCAACAGGGGAGTTTCAGCAACATTAAGCACTCCTAGGCTGTGAATTATGTTTTTTCCAGGAGAATGAAGTCAGTCCCATTGCTGAGACATTTTATACAAGGTTGGGCAAGGTTGAGCAAAAATCTTGCAATGAAGGAAATGGAAAGTAATTTTTTAGTTTTTTCCTGCCTCTTATGGAGTGAAATGCTGTCTTCTGGGTAAATGACATGTCTGTGACATTAGCATGAGATCTGTATAAGAAGATAAGTGTAGAAACCAAAATTGGCGAAGTTCTTCAGCTTGATCCTGCTGTTTGTGTACAAGAAAGATTCCCAGATTAGTATGAGCTCACATCTTTTGACTGAAAACTCCACAGATCCATAAATTACTTACACAGATTTACTATTAGACAGCCTATTTAAGTGTTTTTATCTATAAGTCAAAAGTTGATAATACATTCATAAAGAGATTAATAATTTCATTTTTAATAAATGATTTGGGTTGTCTAATTTTGGAAAAAAACTGTTTCACATAAGGTCCGGAAAATATCAAATGCGAGTTATGCTGTCAGCTAGGTTTGTGCTCTTCCAAGCTGCATAATTCTGAAGTGTGAAAAGGCTAATCTGATATGCATTCTAGTTATTTTTAATGCATAAGTCTTTTGATATTGAAGCATTACAAATCTCTCAGAGGGAAGCCATTATCTAATATTTATGCAAAGCTATGTGAATACTCTGTTATCCCTCTGCAAGCTTTGCTTCCTCTTGCTGGACATTATGCAGTGACAATAACCAGGCAGTGCTCACTTGTGAAATTTACAGAGAGATTATGTATTCGCTAAATTGCGTGGACCACAGGCAGGGCTAGGATGCTGCTAGGGAAATAAAGACAAAGAGTACTTTCTCTTTTGTTCCCTCACTAGTTCTTTAATATAAAATGCATTACTTTTGGTATTTAAATAAATTAGCAGGCAGCTGTAAGAGATCAGTTTTGTATCATTCAGCAAGGTGCTTGATATTTGCAAACATAAAGGTCTTAGTAGAATATCCATCAAAAACCTGAAAAAATGAATGTGATACTTCACAATCCAGGTTAAGCAAGGTTCTAGGGAGATGTAAAACCTTTTACTAGACCAGCTGATATAATTAGAAAAAAATAGATAAGTTTAAAGGCATGAAAACCTTTCCACACTTTTGAAATACAAGACATCAACCTTCAAAGCTAGATACTAGCAGAGAATAATTGCTCGGAATTTAACTTGCTTATGTTCCATTAGAGACTGAGAGAAAAAGAGCTAGTTAGCATTAGTAGAGCAAGGTGCTCCAAGGGAATATTATAGCAAGAGAAGAGGCCAGGTGGTACTGAGAGGAGGAGAAGAAGGAATTATTTTCTGATGAACACTCAATGGTTAGTTAGAAGTTGAAAGGGGAAAAAAGAAAATCACTGCCTCAAAAGCAGAATATTTTTGTCTTTGATTTTTAATATTCAAAGCACTTACAAATTTGAGTTTCTGCTCAGTACAACCACACTGTAGTGCAGGTTAACCTTTCTGTATTTTCCTGTGCAGCAATATATATAATGTTTGTATATAGCTAAAGAGGTATTTTAAAACAGAAAAAGCTGTCGTCTTTGATACAGCTAAGAAAGCAGGCTAAGCACGTGTCACATTATGTGCTCCCAGAGGCTATGCCCTTTTGCCACAGGCATTTCTACAAACTAGAAGAATCAACGATACAGAGGATCATAGGGTTAAGAAAACAATTGTACATCAGTTTTATTAAAGAGCTGTGCACTGAATGCATGCTGGATAAAGTATAGCTTTCCCTAGAGTCATTGAAGAGGGTTATTTGCAAACTGTGGATACAATCTAAAAGAGAGACTCTTGGAAGAATTTTTTTCTTCTTTTTTCTTCTAGGCAACTCAAAAATGAACCATCCCATCAGGCTTTTTATGTGAGAAATATAATAATCTTATAAATAATAAAAGCAAAAGTGGTCTCTGCTTCCACCCAGAAGAATTTTTACCGAAACTGAACTTTTGAACTGTTCTGTATGACACCAGGTAAAGAAACCAATGGCTCAGACAGAAGGCTTGGCCTAAAAGGTACAATGACTAGATGTGGTTTATTATTTATTTTGTGTATTTACAGATGTGTAGACCAACAAAAGAGATTTTTACTGCCCCGCCCCCCCCTCCCCCCCCAGCTTAGGTTTTCTAAGTCTACAAATTAAACAAATGCTAGCTCATGGGTATATATCATTGCCCACTGTAGTACCATGAAGCTGTTTTCTACCTGTGCAAGAAAAGGGAGAAGATGTTGTTTCACATGGGAATGGAGGAGGGTTCAGCAAAAGCTGTGTGTCTAAAGGAAGAAAGGATACAGTCCTGAGAGACAGGCTCAGGAAGGAAGGATTTAAATCTTAATCATGTCCACACTTTCCTCCTACTAATATTTTGTCTGATGTATTGTAGTTTTCAGGAGAAAGGAGCACCAGCTGAGAACTGTCAGAATTTTCAACTTGGCCTGAAAAATTCCCTCCAAGTGTCTAAGGAAGGAACGCCAGGCACAGATGGAGTGGTGATATACTGGGCTGGAGGAGCTGCCTAGACTGTTTGTTGTTCCAAGTATTTGATTTTGTGCATAGAAATAAAGCCTTTTTCGTTGACCTCTGAAGGATTAATTTCTTAATTTAGCACTCACTGGCAAAGAAGTCTGGAGAAAAAAAGCGGATGTGCATATAATGAATTGCAGTGTTTATAGTTTGTATAAGGCACAAACCCCATAATCTGCTGATTTGAGTTGAATTTGGAAAGTGCTAATTCATGAGCTTTGACATTCCAATTATTTTGTTATTAATACGTTTTGCATCCACCTGTACTGCTGTCTTAGCGTAATTTCAATAGCCCTGCTAAACAACACCAAAGGCAGACAATGGGAAATGCCATATCACTGTGCATTTTTCTAAAGAAGAGTGTGGAAAATTTAATGAGACTTTTGTTTGATTTAAGGTAGCTGCTTTTCAGCAACAACAGCAAGGTGCTGTTAAGTTGTGCTAACAAAAGAAGGCAGAAAGTGAACAAAAATTCAATTCCATTGAAATTTTAGACTTGCTCAACCAATAATTTTGTGCTTGTCATATTTACTGATGACCTGCTGCAAATGGCTTAATATTTCTTAAAAGTATTAATTTTTAGTTATAAATTATTATTTCTTTTTCTCTGTGCTGGATGGATTTAGCCATAAAGATAATTATCCAAGACATGTTGCCCTATAATTAAAACACAAAAGAAGGGAAACAAATATGAAGAAATACAAATTATTACCTGAAAGTGCTTTTCAGAGAGTAAGTTTTTCCTGGTTACAGTGAAATTATTACAGAAATAAAACAGCAATATGACTTTAGAGTTGTGACATCCAGACAATGTAATATGATAATTCTAGACCACCCTTCTTGGCATGATAAAAATTCTCTTATGTGAAACTAAAGCGTCTCTGGGGATACAATTCAGCCAATCTACCTGTGTTATGCTGGAGATCTGATACTCCTGGGCATGGGATGCTGCTCTGGGGCATTGCAGTGTACCAGGAGCACAACTGCAACACTTCAATAGGCCTGCAACCCCTTTGAGTGGGATTTATTTCAACCCTTAATATGATCTCATTAAATCTGGGTTTTGTTTTCTCTGCTAGACAAACATAGGAAAAAAGAGATGGTTTTTAAACCACTGCTAGCTTGCCCTATTTCACCATCTGGCACATGAAGAAAGACGTGGAATCAACATTATAGATCTTAATGGCAACACTGGAGCCTCTGGAGTTTCAGCTTTTCCCCTCTGACCAAAAGATGTAAGATATCATCTTTTGATAACAAAGGATAGGATTTTTAGTACTGCTAATAATTCCCCTTGGTGGCATTAAAGATGTGCTAATTGTGGAATTTTCTATTCTGAACACATCAAAGTATGTCTCTCCAAGGTAAGTACACTAACTAGCCAAGTGAAAAGCAATAGCATGAACTTTTTTTCTCTTCATAATCTTTTTAAGGAATTAGTGGCATTTTTTTAGGTTGTTATAAGTAATGAAACAATGCCTACTTTATTCTATGAACTTTTTCTTAGTGCATATAATGGTTACACAATCTTTCCTGGGGCTACTTCTCAAGAAAGTTATTTGTCTTTTCTTCTATGGTCCATATAATATAAAGATCCTTTCTTTCTAGTGAATGTTCATATGGACAAATATTTTCATTAACAAGGGCTCAAAAATAGACTTTTTAAAGACTGTTGCAATGTAATTAGTGATGCAGAAAGATTCAGCAATTTTTGTGTGGTTTTTTTGTTGTTGTTGGTTGTTTTCTGTTTTGTTTCGTTTTGTGTGGGTTGTTTTTCTTTTTTTCTCCCAAACATACTCCCTTTTGAGAACTTAGGTAGTTCTAAGTGCAAAGATAGTTGTCTCACTTTAGTGAAAGGAAAGAACTTTTGGTCTCTGGGGATAATAACACAGTATGAATTTAATCATTAGTATCAACATTTGTGTGTTTGTTACCAAGCTATCTTGCTTGTCTAAAGTGACTGTCATAATTTCTTTTCTGACATTTATGTGCATATTATAGCAGAACCACATTTTATAATTTGTTTGACTTCTTCAAGAGCTGAGGATGGGGAAAGTAATTTTCATACCTCTGTGAAAAACAGCGTTTGTCTGCAGCTGCTCAGCTTGGGAATACTTTTCAAGCTAACAAAAATTTTAGCCCTAGTCTAAAAAGGCTGTTATCTATGACCAAAACTCAATTGCAATTAGCCAGAATTAGTGCCTAATATAAAATATAGTGGAAAAGAGTAATTTATAGATATTTTTCTAGTCCTCCAAAAAATACAAATTTCTTGAAATAGGTCTAATTATGAGTTGTGAGCTCCTGTGATATTTTAAAATGAGTAGAATGTTGAATATTTCCTGAGTATATTGAAATTACTTCTTATTAATACAAGGGATTAAAAATTGTCCATTCTCAATTTATGAAAACTACAAGTTATTATCAAGTTGTACAAATTTTGATAAGCACTGTCCAAAATGGAAAAAAATGGAGCTACTCATGCCTCAAAGAGCTTACAATCAAATGATGATAAATCAAAAGTAAAGAGATGCTTGTGTGCAGATGATACACTTTAGAAAACGATGGACTGTCTTATGGTCTAGCCAGCCCAGTTATGTAGTACTCCCTATTGTCCAAGCTAGTACTCCATGCACCCTATCAACTGCA
>NW_010205222.1:9477-18497 GCF_000695765.1 Mesitornis unicolor | reverse complement strand
GCAGGAACATTTTTTACTGTGTAGCCCAACTGCAACACATTGCACTGGAGTCTGGTGCGCTCAAAGCTGGGAAAGGAGAACTGTGATTTGGCACCAGTGGTTCCCCAACACATGAAACTGAAGGCACTTAACATTGACCAGTGTTTCCTGAGTGAGGATGTAGCTTCCTCCTTGCTCTTCTGCTTCCATTCCCCCAGCATTTGAAGGAAAAATGAGCACTATCTAAGAAGGTGGTCTTTCTCCCACATTTCCAGTGGACTGCATCTTAGTTAAGTTGGGCACATTTTTGACATAGTAGAGTTAGGAATGTGATTATTTTAAGATCTTGCTATAGTCAATGACAAGAAATAGGCATGTCTCTGATGGTAGTTTTCGCCTTTGTGGGATGAGTTGTCTTCTCCACTGAGTAGGAGAGCTTGACCTTTTAAAGCCTGGGATAAATGAGAACTCAAGTGTATAGCTGGGTTTTATTCTGACTTTCCAGAGTGAAACATGAGTTTAGACATCAAGACAGAGAATTTTTATTTAGCAGATGGATATGAGTCCTTGCTGCTGCGTCTTTGTGGCAGAATTGGACAAGATAACTTGTTAGGAAAGTTTTTTAGCTCTCTTAGCTGGTATGCCTTTAGCTAAGCCTGGGAATAGACTTCTTTTAAGACAGAAATGTGTCTGATTTCTGTTATGTGGCTATGTCTATGTGGACATGCATTTTTACATTTATTCTTTGTGTTGGGATGTTACTAGGAGTTTTGATTTGCAAGCAAAGTGCGTGTTCCCCTTTGGATCCAGAGGGCTAGCAAACCCTGCCAGACCCAGAGGCAAGATCACACTGGATAACAGTAACATGGTCCTGGGCTGGAGCAGTTCCCACTGAGTTCAGAAAACTGCTGGGCATGGGAGGACCTTCCCTCCTTACTTTGGAAGGGCTATGGGCCCCTGCTCACCCTGGGCACTTAAGGAAAGTCAGGCAATAATGCTGCTCATGGAAAAAGGAGAAGACCAGGGATGTTTATAGGGCTCATGAAGTGGATTTACCCTTTGCAAGTTAGAGTAGCACTTGAAGCTGAAAGTGTAAAGTGAAGGAATAGAGCGGCACAATCAAATGCCCAGATTCCATTCAGCCTAATTCTTAACTAGATCAAGATGTTGTGTATGTATTTTTTTATAATGAAAATTGGGGAATGCAGTTTTATTGAAATAATTTTAGAAAAACAAATATACTTTTGTGTGAAATTAGTTTCCTCTGTGGATTATGCTGTTAGTTATGAATATGAGTCTCAAAGCAGCTAGATAGAAAAATTCCTTTGCAAACTGTGGATTTACCATACAATTGGTAAATAGCAGGCCTACAATCATCATAAGGAAAATGTGTTTTCTGAGAATACCTTCCATTTGTTGGGTAGATTGAGACATGCAGCCTTAAGCCCATGAGCTTGGCTGGTGTTCACTGTATCCCAGTTCTTCAAACAGGTTTGCACTGTAGGAAATTCTGATGTCTCAAGTCTCCTCACATAATGAAAGGTCTACTTCAGCCTAGAGATACTCAGGATAAAGTCCTAGTTTTCTGAAAGTCAATGGAAAAGCTTCTACTGGCTATCACATGGCCTGGATTTCACCCAAGTGTCATTAACAAATCCTATTTCCTTCATAAAGTGGCGCCACCAAATATGTATGAAATGTAGGAATTTCAGTAGAAAGCAAAGAATGGGAAGTTGTATCTTTGGGAGAATGAAAAACTAAGTCAAGTACAATTTTAATGTACATAATGTATTTCAAGCCATAATAACACTGAATTTTTCTCTTTTTTGGGAGGTGGGGTGTGGATGGGCAACTGGATGCTTCTGATTTAATAGAATTAATATCTTCTGCACATTTTACGTGTACTCTCTAATAGAGTAACATTTAGAGGCCCATGGGATAGCTGTTGAGCTATGCACAGTAGAAACACAACCTCCTTCTTTGATAACGTATTGAAAAAAGAGGTATCTAGAATGTAAAGGATGGGCAGGAAAAACTCAGAAGTGAAAAGAAATGAAGAGACCACACATAACACAGCAGTTGTACCTGGTTCCCTGAACTGACAGGTTTCTGTCCAGTAAGGTGCAGTTCTCTTCAAATAGGACTTTTTTCTTTTGGAAATGCAGTCCAGAGATGGATACTGTGAATAGACTAATAACAATGAGAGACAGAGGTACTGATTTTTCCTGGGACTTGAGACATACTTGGAGTAAACTCTTGCACAGAAAGCCCTTTGTTAGATACCATGCTATCTTTTACTGAGACTCATGGACTGAGATAAATAAGGAAATAGAGATTGAGAGCGCTTGCTACCAGCAGACTTGAGCCCAACTCCCAGTGTCTGGAATAGAAAATCAATCCGAGGATCTGGAAGAGAAAATGAAGCAATTAACAGGCAAATTGGTTCCAACTGATCCACTTGGAAAAGTGGCTATCTCTTCTCAGACATGAGAGTAGCTTCATTGTTGTTGTCCACAATTTACATTGTCTGATGCCATTTATTTACTGTATTAGGTAACGAAAGTATGTTAACCTGATATGAAAGAAGCAGAAATAATTTTATTTTTCTTAATTGTTATTTCTTGCATTTTTTTAAATGATAGCTGCAAGATTTTAGAACTATCAGTGATGCAAAAATGTCTATGTACTACCCCTACAAAGAGGCATACTGCTTTTGTATTCTGCACTGATATTGAATGTCACAGAAACAGCATTCAATCAGCTCTATAAGGAACAACTCAAAGTTGGCCAGTTCTTTTCAAGTATTTTTTAAAAAGACATAGTTTTGACAATTTGAGATCCTATCTCAGATGCTTTTAATCTTGGTGCCCCTCTGATAACAAGGGTTTGTTTTCTGTGATAAATTGTTGTTTCACTAAAATAAACAAATAAGCCTGATGATTTCTTGCAACTCCACTTATGTGGAATTTTAAAAGCTTTTATGGAAAATGACAATAGGTCTTAACTGAAAACTCCTCAAAAAATAATTTCTTGACAGCTTATGTTGGTTTGTGAATGTTAGTCTAGAGATCCAAATTGGATTCAAACTGTCTGGTGTCCATAATTAAAATCAGACATAGCCTGATTGATGCCTTCAATAGTGCTAGATTATCCCCCATAGCTCATATGAGTTATGGTACCATCCAATGTACATGTTCACAAAAAAGATCCTACTTCATCTGTAGGAAAAAATGAACAAGAAAGCTTTATGGTTGAAAATCAATTCATTAATCTTCCCTGCCATATATAAAAATCTGCTGCATATAGCAATAGTAGATTTAGAAGTGAAAGTGTAGAAAGCATGGCTATAATAATCATATATTTCATACCATGCCGCGAATGAAGGACGGGACACGATGGGGTGCAAGCAAAGTGTCGATTTATTGTTACAAAGCTACAGATTATATATCTTTCTAACACATATGTGGGTTATCATGATTGGTTTTTCATTACCTAATGTATACGTGCGCTTATACCTATTGGTGCTTCATGATTCGATTAAAATTAATTATTCTCGGTTTCTATTAACTACTCTTGGTTTCGATGCTACAATGCTACACAATTACCAAAGTTAATAAAACATCAAGATCTGAACACCCTGCCAAGATGGTTCCGTCCTGGTACTAGTTCGAAGGTACACAGCCTACTCAGCTGTGCAGTTTCACAAGAGAAAGCAGGCTTCGCTGAGCAGCTTACTATCAGGGAGTTTCCTTTAGCATTCTTCTATTCAATTTACTTCTTGGCTCAGCATACTGTCATCTCCAGGGTTGAAAGTCCACCAGCTGCAGCTTATCCCCTGAGCAGGGGGGCTCAGGCTCTAGCGCAGCGTCTTTTAACTCTCCTTCAATACCATGGTCAGTTATGAATCTGCAATGCAGGAAAGGGATATCTTCACTGAGCCTGCTTATACCAAAAAAGCCTGTCAAATAAGTTCCAAATTTTGGGAGTTTTTGTTTGTTTGTTTGTTTGGGTTTTTTTTTGGTTGTTGTTTTTAAATTGTGATACAGAAGATTATTGTCTTTACATCTTTAATGCTGTAAGAATGCCCACCCTTTACATATTCTGATAGGAGTCCTGCAGTATGTGCTACGCCCACTGAGAAAGGCAGTTGTATATGTACATGTAATAGGTGTACTCTATTTATTTTTCCTCCCCCTTTTTTCCCCACCCTGGGTCAGGAATCATTGGCATGATTCTGGTGCCATACTTGTTAAGGTAGGACTATATTCACCATGTGGGCACAGGACTGTTCTCACTAATCCTGTGGTGCAAATTGTAGAAATGACTAATTATAAGAAGGTAAGACCCTGTCATGTCCATGAGTGTCATGTCTGTGTCATAAACAGATGTACATGGGTGGCTGTGTAAGCATGCTAAGTGCCTGCAGTGTGGATATAGATGGTACTCCAGACTGGGATGCCGACACTGGAATGGCCTAAGAAAGCAATAAACTGTTATGCAACCTTTTAAGTAAAGGTCATAGATAAAATAAAAGGATTTGGGAACTGACACAGCCCTGGAGAAGGGAGGAGTCACACTGTGAAGAATATCTGTTGAGAAAGCTGTTGGTTTCAATTGTTCTTTGGTTAAGGACTTTTTATGAGCCTTCTCAAGACTGGAAAAGTAGAAAGTGGGAGGAACCTGTAAGAGATATATTTTTTTTCCTGTGGATTATATTTAACCAAGATAATTTAGTGAGCTTCTTTACTATGTGACCTCTGCAAACCACCCTATTTGTCCATCTGTGAGGATCTGATAGATGTCAACAGAGCAGAAAAAATAAGTTAGGGGAGTGGGAAGGGAAAAATCATATAAGAGCTACTTAAAGGCAGATTTGCCATCGAAGTCAGTACATTATGACATTGATTTTAAATTGTTGCAAATTTCTTAAAGAGAGAAACTAAGAGTTTTGACAATTTATAAATTACATTCATAAACTGGGCCTGATTGATAAGTTGAATTGTTTTCTTCTACTGGTTCTAGATCCAAAATACGGTGTCCTTGTCTGAAAAGAGTCAAGTACTAGGAATGAAAGCTTAATATATACAGAGATGCAAGCATCAGCCTGGTTTCCAAGGTGCTGAGACAAAAATCAGAATATCAGAAACTAATATCAGAAACTATTTTGATGACTTTTCTGATTGTGCTCCCAGGTTGTATTTCAATCAGCAAAAGGGATCTGTCTAGTTTCAAGTGGGTGATGGAAGATACAGCGTTGGAGTGTCTAAACTTAGTCAACATGCTTTTCACCTGATTTAGGGAATACCTAAGGCGGCTAGTTATCTGCCTGAAGTACAAATAGTAACAACAGTATTTTCATGAGGGAAAATATATCCAGACTTAATTTGGAAAGGGGAACAATTGTGGTGAAGCAAGAGAATGAGCTGACTCTACATATGCTGACAATTACTGTTTTCAAAACCCATCTGAGAATGGGCCAGGTAACTTATGTCAGATTCTGAAACCAAGCCTATCCACCTCAGCGATTAAGGTGGCAAGGATCAAAATACACCCATAGCCATCCACATAACTGTCTTGTTTGTGGATGAACAGTGGGTTTATGTGTCTGACTCCCATCAGCCTTGTTCCATGTGCACTGCACAGATGACGAGGGTGATGATGACCTTTGCTTTACCATGAGCATGGTAAGTCTGACACATCGCAAAATTATGAACTCACTGTCTAGCCACTGTACAGTTCTTGTGCACATATTTCAGTCTCAGAAATCCCAGACAGAAATATGAACCCCTACGGCTGTAAATTACTATTTTCTCACTGAACCCTAAGGCTGATGAAGCTCAGATTGGCTTCAAGCCTATACATGAACAATGGAGATGTTTGGGCTGTGGAAAGTCTGGGGGTTTTAAACAAGTCTTTGAAGCCTTCACACTGTGGAGATTTCAGGTGTGAAAAAGTGCATGACCAAAGAGAGCTGAACAGATTATAGTTTAATATTTTAAAATATTTTTTATATTCATATTTCTTGAATATATTTGTATTCTTTCTTTCAATACTATTTGCCAGATCTTGGTGTGGAGATTGAACATTGAACTGTGAGTATTGTTAGGTAAGCAATCCCTTTCTGGTCTCTCTTTAGCTTGGTAAATGAGATACCTTTTTATTTCATACCCATATCACATGTTGTCTTGATCTAAGTTCTTTCTCAAGCAGAAAAATTCCCATCTCCATACTAGTGTGTCTGCAGATGCAGGCTTTTCAGCCTACAGAAAAGTATAAGCTAACAATACCTTTCTACCTCAGAGCACTTTATCTTTTCTCAAAAGTGCTTATTTCATTCCTGTGCTGACTAAAGATGGATGAAGGATGTCTGGGTTGGTCTGTTTTGTTTGCTGCAAAACAACTGTAATGATGACAACATGTTTTTCAAAATATCGTGTTTAGGGGTTTTTTTTGTTTGTTGGTTTGGGGTTTTTTTTTCTCCTGTGAATGTGTGTGTCATAGCCCCCATCCTGCCCCACTGCTGAGGAAATCTACATGGGAGTCCTCTCCACCAGAAAATGTTCATTAGAATAAAGTAAGAAAAGCCAGTAAGTAAAGTTCTTCATCTTTGCACATTCGAATGTGTTTCCCATGGTCATTGTATTCGGCTACCATAGCTCTTTGTCTTCTGTCCATTAAGGGCTTTAGGAGCCTACCTGAAACATCTTAAGAGTTGCAAATCAAAGACGAGCTTCTCTTGTGATACTTTCACTTTCTGATTAAAGTTGCCATATACTCTTAAAGAAGGGATTTTGCCTGGTACTGAACAGATACACAGGGTGATGCAGGTCAGCTATAGATTTAACTTGTCAAGTCCAGGACTTGGATGCCTTACTGCAGAAGAGAGACTGACAAGATGGGACACACGTGAAGGGAAGAGAAGCCCAAGCCATTGAGACAGGAAGAGCAAATACTGCACTGCCCCACACTCATAAAACCAGCTGGCGTGACTTCCAGCCATGTGCCTTAATCAAGCTATGAGACTTTGCTATTATTATGTGTAATGGGCTGGCAGAACAATTTGCTAAGTAATTTAAACCAGACATGTAGCTAAGGCTTAATGCTATGGGGCAAGAGAATTGGTCTTTGTATTACTTATGAAGTGTCACAACAGTCCATAGCTTTAAAAGAAAAATATTTATTCTTCCTCTTGTTCAGCTCTAGCCATTGGACCTTCTACAAATCCTGTGACTCTTTCCAGAGTTACTTGTTCTGCCCTTAGTTAAGATTCACAATGTCACTTGCCATTGTAAGATTTTGTTTTCAGTTTCAGTTACGCTTCTGTACATTTACACCCAGGGATATATCACATAGTCAGGTTTTCATTATAATCTGAAAGATTAATCAAAAGTAATCCAACCATCTATAAAAAAGATATCTGGAAAATATTGTCATTGCTTATATTAAAATTGTTTAAATGAGAAGCATTTATTATCCATATCCTTCGAGGTAGAAGCTGGAAGAGTGGTTCATGATTGTTTCTCTGTTGTCAGGTGAAACTGCTCGAATATGCAAAAATCTGAGCATTTAAATTAAAAATCTCCAGTAGAAACATTTGCCACATGTGAGACAAGAAGACCAGTATTTCTTAACTTGTGGTCTGTATCAGAAAGCTACTCATTAAATGACTGCAACTCTGCTTTTATAATAGGCATGTATACACTCACAGAAGCAAGAAAATAAACAAAATGGAAACAATGCCCAATATCAGTTAGCTGCCCTTTTAAAATTATTTTTCTGGAAGGGGTGGGTGTTCTTTTGTTCACGAATGATTTTGGGTAGAAAACCACAACCAAACAACACTATCCGCGCCCCCACTCCCCTGCTCCCCAACCTTGGAAAACACTGCTATGGACAATAGTAATATTGATTACTTTTATTCATATAATGCTCCTGTTCACAGAACAAGACACATATCCTGTGGAAGAAGAATGTGGAAACTTGTATTTAAAGACAGAATTGTATCTGAGGACTGAATCACAGCATTCAAACACAAATGTGCAATGACAAGCCACATGTTTTAATTCTTCATTATAAGCAACTTTAAGGAGGTAGTAAAAACAAGTATGCTTATCTATATTGTTCATTTTTGGTATCCATTTTTGGACTGTATAGTAAATGCCTTTACAAAACACTGAGTAAGTCACAGTGTCATCTACCCAGGTCATTTTAAATGTATACTTTTCCATTAATATTGCACACACAGATGGCTCTGCTCCACTCCTTCTCCTCTTTTTCTTCAGCTTGAAATCAGTGTAATTTTAAATATCCTACATGTCAAATTAGATGTATTATATTACTCATAAGCCACATTAAAGCAGTTAAGCTTTTTTTATTGTTCCTTAAAATATCCCAGCATAACAGTGAATTTAATAACATTAGGTTTAGGAGGAAGAACTAAATAACAGGAAATAATCTGTATTTCATAGCTCCAGGCATCAAGCAAATAATATACACTACTCAATTTCCCTATTGCCAATATGACTTTCTTAGGAATAACAAATTAGAAAATTAAAAATGTCCTCTTCTCTCATTTTGATATATTTTACTGCCATGAAATTTGATCGTGTTGGATCAGTCTTCAGGAAAAAAGAAAGATAAAAAGCTATAGCTTGGAGACAAACAGAAAGAGCAAATAAGCTATTTAGGGTAGCAATATTGTGTCTCTTTAATGGTTTTCTGCTGATTGTACAACGTAATCTGGAGAACATTAATGAAATAGCAGTGTGAAATATATGTCTGGTGAGACTAAGGCAATGTAATAAGAGACTTTGTAGGTAACATTTCGTGATTTTAAAGAGTATTTTTTGTTTATTATTGCCTTAAGCTTGTTCAGTGTGCTCAATTTACGTTCAACTTTTTTTTTTTCAGATGAGCCTTCTATGATATGGGTTCTTTCAAATAGAAAATAGTGAAGATGCCAACACTTGTAAGAAAGGAGGGTTTAGAGACGAAGTTTTAATCTAAGGCAGACAGATTCGGGTCTTGACTTTTTCCAGCAC
>NW_010205222.1:0-9446 GCF_000695765.1 Mesitornis unicolor | reverse complement strand
CAGTCCCTGCTGACATAAAAGTTTAAGAATAGCAGTGACTCTTGTTCCTCTGCCACACTGTAGTTACAGTTTTGGGCTAGACCTGTCTCCATACCTAACCTGGTGCACCGGGAGGACAGCTGGCCTGCAGGCGTTGACAGTCCACTTATCTGGAGACTGGTGTCACTACAGCAGGACTAGACAACTGGCTAGTACTAAACACAAGTTATTTGCAAGCAGCTTTACTTTTACATGTATTTACTTTTGCTGCTGCTCCTTAAAAACAGGTCTTTCAACTCCATTGCCATTGCCTCTCAATCCTTCTCCTGTCTGTGTAATGCTGAACCCTGCAGGACGAAGCAAGGTTCAGATACGCAAGGCTGGTGCCTACCATGTCTTTGCCAGCTGGCCCAGCACCAGTCTTCTGCCTTGCTCTGTTGGGAGGCAGAGCAAGTGAAGAAATTAGGCTAAGTTCCTTACAGCACTTCTTCCCAGCAAAAGACTCATATGTCTTGTGTAGCCCCTAAGGGTAGGGGTATTCTCAGTCATAAAACTTTCCCTAGCTTTGTTCCAGGAAGCATCTCAGTGCTGTGCTAAACAGAGCTCATTTAACAGCCTGAAATATATTTGCACCAAAACATCTCGCCTGCGCCCTTACAGCTCTGTTCCACTGAGCACATTTCCTCTAGTAGGAAAACCCGTGGAATTTTGTTTGCACTTTGTCAGTGGGAAAATTGCGTGAGAGTCAAACATTCCTCACTTCTGGGCTTGAATTACACTGTTATCCTGCTGTCTGCTGTGAAGAGCTTTTAAGTGGAGTGTTTGCCATTAGAGCCTCTCCATGTGAATTATTTACTATTGACAGTGGTAGCTAGTAGGGAACATTTCTGTGGGATATGGATTTATAATTACACTGTTATCTTAAGGATTAAAGCTTTTTTTGATGGCTCAGAGAGAGGCATATTTTGGTTTTGAAACTATAGGAAATGTATAAGAAATTTGACCTATCATGTTGTCTCTGGCTCAGGAGAAGGAATATGGAATGACTAATAATAAAAATAAAGCAAAGAATTATTTTCTCTAAAAGCACTTTAATCTGATTCCATGGACAGATGGCCAAAGCAGAAATTGTTGTGTTATTTTGAAAGGCTTGTGTGGCTGCCTGGAAGCTATTGTCCCTGCAGCAGGGCAGGCAGAGCGAGCTGAGCACAGTCTCCTGCTGAGCTTCTGTGAGAAGTCAGCCACATTCAACCAGCATTTAAGAACAGTAACGTAAAAGTATGCCAAAAATAACTTCATCATGTAAGTTTCCATGCCACCCTGGATTTACAGCATATATATTGTATGGTATGTCTGCACGTACTCGATCAGGAGTGGAAACCACTGACTGTCTCTAGCAGTGTTACAAACAGATGTAGTGCAGTCACCGATGTTGCAGTCTGGCAGTGATGGTGAGCTGCTGCAAGTGAGGCAGGACCCACGGCTCAGGTGAAGCACCTGCTGAAACAGCTGTCACATTAATGCTAATTGCTAACCCATAGCTAACATGGCTGTTAACTTTTCCAGTCTATAGTATTTTTCCCAGCTATGGTAAAATTGTTCTGACAAATGCCAGACTAAAATGCTCTGAAATATTTTGTTTTTCCGCAAACCTTACTCTTCAAGAGGACACAAAATAATGATGTTCCTCTGTCTTTGTATAAATGACTAAAGCATGTGTCACCAAACTGTTGCATACATTTTAAGTACATAAATTTTTAATATTTTTATTTATTTCACAGTGGCTTTCATGGTGAGCTGACTGACAAAACCATATGGGATATGTGTTTGTATTTTTGTTTAAATATTCAGATAAATCAAAAAGCCATTCTCCTAGGATGCTGTCTCAGGACAGAAAGAAATGTGGCAACTGAATTATAAACCCTTGACAGTCACTTACAGTAGGAACTGTAATGCTGTGATCAATATTGCTATGATATAAATGTTCTACTTTCCTTTTTTATTTTGCTTTTTCTCTTCAACAGCTTGTTGTGAGTTTTAACTAATCCTTTGGAAATAAGCCACGATCATCTCTTGCTCGTCCTTTTCCAGAAAGAGAATTCCACAGGCGCAATGAAAACTTACTAATCAAAACAAATTTGTGAACTGAGAAAATAATCTCAAATTGTCACATATGCTGCTAAACTCTGTTCTGGTAAGGTTATGGCTGATTTTATGCTTGAGCTTTTGCTGAGACTAAACCTCATTTTATTGATAACTTCACAGTCTAAAAACCTGATTTATTTTCAGCATGAATTAATAACAGCTATATCAATACAGAGAATTACTGTAACATATGAGTTATGACTTCACAGAACTAAAATATAATGTTCAGAATAGTTACATTCTAGTGACAATCTATGCCCACATGAAAAAACTCATAGAAGAGAGGAGCAGATTTGGTAAATTCTAGTTTATAACAGTCATTATAACTTTGAGAAGGCCTCTCAAGGCATGCTATGTGTTCTAAAAACAGGGCTGGAAAGGACACAGGACCTCGGCATTGGATGAGCCAGGTCCTGGGCAGAGATATGAAGAATAAGGAATCTAACTACCAAGTTCTAACATATGAGATATGAAAAATGTGTACAAGTGGGTTGCAGAGATGTTACACTTAACTTACTTCTGACTAAATCAATACCTGGGATTTCATCTATGTATATTAGAAAGATGGAGTTGGGTTTTGTCTCCCTGAAATAAATTAGTGGAATTACAGAAACAAGTCTCTCAGTTTCAAGATCATAGGAAAAATTCTATCTCACAAGAAATGTACTTGTTAGAAAGATGAGGCTGAAGTCATAAGGTGAACAAGAAATTACTCAAATAGTAACATTGTCCCTGCTTACTGCAGGGGGGTTGGACTAGATGATCTTTAAAGGTCCCTTCCAACCCAATACATTCTATGATCCTATGATTCTATGAAATACAATATGTCTAGCTGTCTTAGAGGCCTGTGGGGGCCTTATGAAGAATCTGCTTATGAACAGTAAAAAGATGCCCCTAAAGGTTCCAGTGAAAACAGGCTGATGAGCAAGTTTGTGCTCATAATGTGCCATGAACCAGAAAGACAGAGTGGATGCTGTTTGCTGAGTGAACATAATGTTTACAATATTTATCTGCATAGTATATTGATAACATCAGACTAGAGCAATCTCAGAATCCTGGGTTGCGTTTTGCTTGCGAATAGATTTACTAAGGGACTGAGTAGATTTTCTACAGTTCAAGGCAAATTCTCAGTTGAGCTAGTTATTGATGATCTAGTTTTGAGGTCACTGGCACTCCTTTGCCAGCAAATTTGCAGAGAATTAGTTCTATAGGGTCTTTATACTAATAAAGCAACCCACTGCTTGTAAACACAGTGTCTTATCTTGTTACAAATGCTAAGATATGGAAAATGCTACAAAGGACAACTGCCTCTCCTGGGGAAAAAATTCAGAACACCTTGATGTAGAAAGTACTTCAAACCCCTACAACTTGTCTCAAAAACCTTCAATCTAATACTGCAGACTGGAAATTGCTGACAGCAAGATGAATGGCATTTTCTCAAACGATGAGATAATGCAGATATTGGGATAAAGTGCTGGAGAAAATTATGGCTGTGCTGATGAAACCTGGAATAGTTACAGTTCATCCAAACTGCCTCTGCAGAGAGCTGGGGATGTTAACAGGGATCTGCTGAGCCACTCGTCCGCCAGGATGCTGGACAGCTTGCCTATTCTATAGCCACCGGAGAAGTAAAGAGAGTAGAAAGTGCTGACGGCTCCATGACTGGACTATTAATCAGTGAAAATAGGGGATGTAGAGAAACTTAATCTTTGCATATAATTAGCCTGTATTCAAGTCACTGTCTCTATGGGATTAGTTTAGACTCCATTGGTGAAGCTGAGCTGGTCATGTGCAGATAGAAGCTCTCAGATGCTGGCTTGAGTCCTGAAAGCAGTGTTGGATATAAATAATACAACAGGGAATATGCAGGCAATGTTGTTTTCAATACTCATGTTAATCCATTACAAGTTTGCTTTGGTATCTCTCCCTAACACAGTGTTATGCTGCTTAGACATAACCTTCAAGTGCAAGCAGTGAAGCTCACTGGGTTTCCCGCACTTGGGCAATATGTGGCTCTATAGTCAGAGCTGTACTCTGGAATGGGGAAGAACAGGTGGCCTTAAAGTGAGCATGCCACGTTCAAAATGTCAACTAAAGGAAAATTTTAAAATTCTTGAGAGATAAAAATCCAAAGGAGAAAAATCATTAGTTTATTTTGGTTCAGATGATATAAAAATGAGGACTGAGGCACAGTTTCACTGAAAGCCCATGGTATAAGAATACTGGGAACAGACAAAAGAGAGGGACAAGAGAAGAGAAATTTGAAATACTGCATAAACTTTTTATCCTGATAGTAATGAGATGAGAATGACCAGTTGTCAGGTTACAGGCACACTGTGTTTATTCAGACTTCTGCCTTGCCTGTGCTTGGAGACATGAACCCTGCTGATAGCAATCTTCTAACTCCAATGACAGGTGAGATGTGAGTGACTGAACTTGGGACTAGCAAACACCTACACTGTGTCCATTGTAATAGCCACAGTAATAAAACCTAGCTACTGTTCTCACATTTCTGATAAACTACAAACAAGAAAGTCACAGTGATGCCAACAGGGAACATTGCTGAATATCTTTATTTTATTGCCTGTTTTATATTGTGTTTTGTCTGATTTGTGGAACTCATTGGGGTAAGTCACAGATAAGCATGTACATACTTGTGTGCCCATATGTATTGAAGTTGTTTCTTACAGCTGGTCAATAAATCCTCTGGTTTCTATAAATTAAGTATTATGATAAAATGTAACAATATTTTTAAAAATGCAATGCTTTTGCCTAATTTTGTACGCAGTGCAAGAAGACATTAAGGTGACAACAGTAATGTACAAGGAAGGATGACGCTTGAAAGAATAAGACTGTAATACAAATTAGTTTAATCAGGTACATGTATTTCAATAGAATTTTCAGATTAATTCTTTCTCTTCCCAGACATGTGTTAAAAATCACTTATTTCTTCTCAGAAGCCTCTTTACAGTCAATAAGATCTTGTGCGAACTAGTGTACTGTCAGGGAAGTTAGACACTTGAAGAAAAGGGAGGGCAGAAGTAGACAGGTCTGTGGGTTCCCAGGCTGCCTCTGAGCTTCTCTGGGAGTAGGGCTAGTGCTCCACAGCTTGGAGGAAATCACAGGGTCATGTTCTAAAGCTATAGGGTCAGTAACTCTATGTATGCCTCTTTCTTAATCCATCTGCATAATAAGCTTTTCCTTTTTCATATGAATATTTTTGAAAACATTTCTTATCTATATTTGCATATGGATGCCAGATGATAATGCATTAAATCTTCAAGCTGAACTGAGTAAAAACATGCTCAAATGAAGCAGGGAGATATTGCTGTGTCAAAGCCACAGATAATATTCCAGACACAAAATTTGCACAGCAAGTTGCTGGAAAAGAGCTGTCTCTTGAGTCTTGCAGCAGTAGGATTAGCATTTAACTAAAACAGCAACATTTTTCTTTGACAAAGGTACATAAGAAAGTAGTAGGCTAGGTCTTCAAAAGGACCTAAAATCTATCTAGTGCTGTAAATCAGTTATGCAATGGATTTTGACTAAAAAGAAGTTATGATTACCATCTGATAAATCTATGTAGCAAAAAATATGCTTTAACGTGTAATTCACATTGCTTCTCAAGTCACCTGAGACTTGATTAGGAGCATCTTATGCATGCCTTCTGATGATCTAATACACACGATGTGGCACATTTGCTTCTGTTGTACCTGGCCATACTTAAAATCCCATTTTTAGTGTGTTTTATCACTTTCAGTACACAACATTGCTCTAAGATGATGGTGTGCTAGAAATGGGATTTCCATTACTACAGATACCCAATAAGACTTACCTGAAAAGTCTGTGCTTTCTGACTCTGGTTTTCTTTAATAATTACAATGAATAGATGCACAGCTTTTGGCCTCTTCACAGGGAGAAATGACAGTACAAGGGGCCTGTATGTTTCCAAAGAAAAAGTTTGAAGTTTTCTCTGTCTTTGACTTCATTCTGGGAACTTTGATTTAGCAACAGACAGCTTGACTGTCTTGACAACTTGAATACTACAGACAGGGTTTTCATAGTGAGTTTCTGCAGGCACTTTTTTCCTTATGAGGAACCAAACTTCTGTTTTAAGTATTAGTAAAATTACAGGATGTCAGCAAAAATGCATGGTCTTGGGCAGCTTCTCAAATCTTGGTTCTGCAAGTGTACTGTCTTGCTTTCAATGCCTCTCCATTCTAAAGTCAAAGTAGAAGACTTCAGAACATGGAAAAAGTCAAGCAGGCATAATTTTCATATGTTCTTCCACTCATGACTCAGTATATTTTTTTGCATCATGAAGTTTGCATTGGACTTTAATCTTTCCTTGGGCCTGCATCTTTCTCTTTTCTGTGTGAGATATTAAGGGAATAACACTTTCTACTAATTAACTTTTTCAGCCTTACATAACAACTATCTGAAAGTTAGACAAAGTTGTTTCTTTTCCCAAGGACAGTTTCAAATTTACTAGCCAAAGTTGTCACCTGTAATTGTTATGCAAGGAAATGAACTAATGATGGTGCTCATTATTTGATTTTATACTTGTTCTACAAGCTTTAAGCACAGGAAGCCTGTGTCAGATTTATTTCATTGCTCACTCAGATCTTTATTGTGCAACGTAAAGATAAATGTCTAAGAAGAGGTCTTTGAATTCTTTCTTTAATTTCCTGGAAGAAAGCATACTGGAAAGGTTTGTAACACTCCATGTACTTCACTGCTATCTGTAGCCAAGGGTGACTTCTGAACACAAACGTATTTTAAAAAAGAAGGCTAGTGAAGATCCTTTAAATAAATGTAAACTTTCTTGCCCAAGGGCTGGAGAGAAGCGGGAGTAAATCTATTAAAAGGCAGCTAGGCAGTAATATTAGTAGAAGCGCACTACAGCCAATAAAAATGATTCTAAAGTGGCCTGTTTCCTCAATGGAAAAGGGCTCTGTTTCAGTATTCCAATACAGAGTTTAATAAAGCTTTGGGAAATGTCTTCATTTATAGATACTGCTGTGACAGTCACCATCTGCTAACATGGCTGTAGGTGAAGTTTTCTCTGCTCTGTTTTTTAGCGCAGTGGCAAATTTTGTGGTATTTGCAAAGCCTCAACTGCGTTATTTCTCAAGGGAGCGCCAGTGTCTAGGAACTAGTCCTGAGCTAAGCTTCTTGGGAGCAGGAATTAACCTGCAAGCTGACTGATTATCTAATTTCATAATTCATTTGAATATATATATGCAGATATAATAAAATCATTATCCTCTTTTCTTCATGAGATGCCAATCCGTTATGACTTGGCAGGAGGTGGCCTGGTATGAGATAATAACACATACTCTGACGTAACTTGGCCTATAGCAGTATCTTTCATTTAGTAATATAGCCAAAGCTTCTCCTTGATAGTAATTGTTCCTCATTTATTTCCTTGTAATTTGAATTGTATAGCTACATATATTAAGCCCAGGACGACTGCAAAGACCCCGTCCTCTAGGCAGGATGAGTGACATGGCACCAAGCTAGGCTTGCAGCTGCGCAGCTGCCCAGAGCTAGTACAGTTAACTTTCCACCTTTGCATATGTGTCTTTATGCTACACAATGTGCTAGGACCCAAAAAGCTCTTTAATATTTTACCATGTAATCATCGTTCCTCACTTGCAACGTCACACAGTAAATGCTACTGACTGTGTCTTACTACTAAGGGGGTCTTCCTGAAAAAAACCAGGATATTACTCTCTGTATAAGCTGAAATGCTCCAAAGATAGAAATGTTTTGCCTCTGTCTGGACCAGGTGCCATTCAGTGCTTCTGAGCTGATAGAGAGCTGACTGTGAATTCCCACCCGTCTGTCTCATAGCCTATCCTGCAGACTCTGTCTCTATGGAACAGACAAAAGAAAATGTGAGCTTTTTTTTCTCCCTCCCATCCTCTAGTTTTTCAGCCAATCTTTATGACAGAAAGGATATAAAGCATATTGTTTTTCTTTTTTCTTTAAATTCTGTGTTGGCAGTGCTAGTTATAAAACACTACAAATTTAATCTTGCCTAGACATTTTTTAAAAATGAAGTTTCTTGTAACATGTTGGAATGTTCCAGCTGTTTCAGTGTTTCCTTGTGTGTATTTGATGAAAACTTTTGACTTACAGGGGACTGCAGAGACATCCAGAGGCTCCAACTTAAAAGAGCATTCGATATATTCAAGAAGTCAACAGAGGAAGTGTTTTGGTTCCACTGAAGCTAGGGAACTTGAAGTATATCTTTAGATAAACTCTAGCTTTTAAAATAAAGAATACTTAAAATTTAATGAGAGCTGTTAAATTGTCTTTGTATCTTCTGTCTCAGGAGATTATCCCACAGATTTATTCAATGTTTTCCAGCAAAAACAGTCTCTAATTGAGAAATGCTTTAATGTATTATTTGTGCAAGGTTTTAGGGTGATAGTGTCACCCTAGTAGATGAATTAATGTAGTTCAGAGCTTGATAGCCCCTAAACGTAGAGGAATTTTCAAGCTCTATCAGTTTAGCTAATAAAGGACACTGTTTCTTCCTCTGAATTTTGCCTGTCATTCTGCATAGTCATTCTTGGATGGGAAACGATAGCTTTTGAAACTTTCTCCTTTGCCATTTAGACAAGACACCGCCTGATATTACAGCAGAAAGATGTGCAGAAAGAGACCTTGGTGTTTACAGAAGCAGGAAAATCCTCAGATGGAGATACCGTGAAGATCCTCTGAATGTCCCTTAGACCTCTGAAATCCCTTGATAAGAAGAGGCGGAGAACCACAGAATGATTAAACAAAAGACTGGAGAAAATGTAATTAAGTATCTAACTCTGTGAAAACATCTTTGTTAAATAAGCATTTTTAGTTTCTTGACAATCACAGCCAGTTTTACCCTGACTGCTGATCCCCTTAATCCTGAGTGTGTTCTCACACAGAGGCAGACTCTCTGTGGGCTATATTTTAAGCGTCTTTGTGAGTGGTGCCTTTGTATTGCCAAGGAGAGATATTTAAGAACAGAAGCTACCCAAGCTGTCACCTAGAGAGAGTAATCCTTAAAGTATATGAGTATACATTTTCATTGATGGAAAGGAAGTGTTTATTTACTGCTAAAATTTCTAAATATCAGATACTATACTGCCTCCTTTTATGGTATATATTGTATGCAGACATAAATTGGGAAGATGATAACTGTGATTAGGAGAAAAAGGCTAAATAAGAGCTCTGTTATTCTTCCTCTGCCTTTGGACAGCGATTGTATAAGGAAATGCAGCTTACATGGAAAAAATGCTAAGAAGACCCGGGTAACTACAGACCGGTCAGCC
>NW_010205221.1:521-777 GCF_000695765.1 Mesitornis unicolor | reverse complement strand
CCATACTCTGGTTACAATAATAAAATTAAAAGCTTCCTCAGCCTAATGGGCATTCAGTTTGGTTCTCACCTCACAACAGTGCTTCTCTTTTACTGGCATTATGTCTCTGTCTTAAAACAGCTGCTCACAAATTAAGTTTCTGCCTCTTGTTGGGCTGTCTAATGTTTCAGAACTGTGCTCTGTGGGGCAAGACTGATAACACACAGCTGCTGAAGGAGCCTGATTGATTTTCAGCATTGGGTACGTTAACGCAAGG
>NW_010205221.1:0-396 GCF_000695765.1 Mesitornis unicolor | reverse complement strand
CATAACTGTGGGGCCCTTTCATTCTCTGCTGAAAAACAGGGGAAGCAAAAGCAACTTAATCTCACTTATCTGTGGTAGGCACAAAAAAGAAATGTTATCTGTGGTTTTGTGGGGACAGAAATCTGAGCAAATTTAATGTTGAGTCACTTAAATATGGTTTGTCTTCTCCCTTCGGGTCCTCATTATCATGATGTTTACTGTCAAAACAGTTGGAAAAGGAGACAATGGCCTGGGTGGCTTTCAAGAAGAACAAAAATTAAGAGTGATTTTGTTGCATGAAGTGTTGCATAGGAGAGATTATAATCTACTTGTACTCATCAAGAAAGAGACAAAGCACAATGAGCAACAGAAAATTCAAGGTAAGCTATCCACTTTCAGGCAAAGAAGATCAAAAAT
>NW_010205220.1:0-6186 GCF_000695765.1 Mesitornis unicolor | reverse complement strand
TGAATAATACTGGCCCCAGTACTGACCCTTTTCTACATAGCTGTCACCTCACACTTGCTTACTAACTTTAAATTTAAGTATAGCTAAAATAATTTACCTAAATTTACATAAATGTATATATTTACTCTAAACTAGTCAGCTACAGCACTTTTACAGTCAATGAAGAAACATCAGCATCTTTGGAAAACAAATTATTCTGCTTATTTTAGGCATCTTTTTGCCTTTAGATATGACTCTTTATTTCCATAAGTGAGACAGTCTTGATAGGTCACATTATGTTAGCATATCAGAACCATGATTCTGTATTACATAGTAAAAGACAATACAAAATCAGTACCATCATTACCAGAATACCATCTGAAACATTTTTTGCCATGCCATGTACTGACTGCAGTACTAAATGCTCTCAGAGTCTTTCACCAAGTAGTTTAGCTGTTTATGTTCATGACCTTCTCACTTACCAGGACTAGTCTTTGCTTCAACTGCACAAATGAAGTAGAAAAAAGCTTTTCTTCCCTGCTTTTAGTATCATTCTCTTTCCAAAATGTCATAAAGCAGCATTGTCACATATGCAGAATCAATTATAATCTGCTGAGGTGTAGGTAATTAGTACAGTCAAGTGTTCAAATGTTCCAGCTCCAGAAACTCAGCAGAAACCTTCATTGAAAGGTCACTGCCATCACATTTAGTTATATCAAGTTAATTTGTTTGGCATCTTTATAATTAATGATTGATATGATATTGTCCATGTGAAAACTGTGAAGAAATTTATATGATGTATTTAAACTGTATTTTCAGGTAGTTAAAAACAATTCCAGACCTTCTGCAGTAGTCAAAAGCAGACAGAATTTAGTAGTAGTCAAAGTGCTTTGGAATCTTCTCCTAGAATATCTGTTAAGAAGCTACAATAGCTATTAAATAATCCATCAGAGCTTTAAAAGTTTTCCTTCATGAAAGTGAACCCATTCTAGCAGGTAGATTGTTGGGTTTTTTTTCGTTATCTCACCCACTATCTCCATCATTATTCACCAAGTTCAAAATGAATGTGGACTATATTTTTCCAGTAACTTTTGAAATATATTTTGGAGTTGTATAAATGCCTAATACTCATGTTTTAAGGGAACACTAAAATCAATGCAGTGGAAAGATGAATCTCCAAAGCAATTACTGCTGACATAGAGTGTGCATTCTGAAAATGCTTTTCTAGATTTTCAGAATATCTCACAATAGTTCTATTCAATCTGGATAATTCTATATGTTGTCCCAAAAATATGCAAATTATATAATATTTTATTAAAAATCTTGTTTTTAGAGGATTTTCTCATTAGCTAGATATTGAGTTATCCAAGAAGTAACTGCAGATGGACATATATGTCTTGAAATAAAACTAACTTCATTTTAAACCACAAGTTTAATTATGTAACTTGACAGTTGACACATCAAGCTTGTTTTAGAAAAAGAAAGTGCACGATTTTGTTAACAATTATTTATTTGGCTTTGATTTCAAACTAGAAATTGTCATCATATTTTGCACAATTACTTCAGAAAAGGAAAAAACGCTGTGCAAGCTCATAACAAGTTATGTGATTATGCCTTAAAACTACAGCAGTGTCAGGATTGCTTTGCTAAATTTTGGTCTAGAGATTTTGATGTTAAAGATGCGCTACACTCAGGAAGGCCAAGCAAAGTTGATAACAGTAAAATAAAGGCTCAAATCATATCCAATTGACATTTAACAACACAAGAGGTCACTGATAATTTTAACATATTGAAATGGAGCATTGAAAACTATTTAAAACAACTTGGATATGTTAGGAAGCTTGGTATTTGGGTACCACATGAGCTCAAAGAAATTAATCTCACTAAGCACATTGATATCTGTGATTCTCTCTTGAATCAGGAAGAAAATTATTCATTTTTGAAATGTATGATAACGGGTAATGACAAATAGATTGGCTACAACAACGACAACTAAAAAGATGGTAGAGCAAGCATGAGGAACCAGCTCAAAGCTTTTCCAAAGTAGATATTCACCTATGCTATGCTATGCTATGCTGTCAGACTGGTGAGATTTCAAATTGTGTATTTTGCATTGCTTACAAGGAACCAAACCTTTGATTCGAATCTGTACTGCTGTCAACTGGATAAATCCAATGATGCCATCAAACAGAAGTGTCCAGAATTGGTGAATTGCAAAGGTGTTGTTTCCTCATGATAATGCTAGACCACATCCAAGTTTTATCATGTGTCAAAAATTATTGCAGCTTGGATGGGATGTGTTACCACATCCACCATATTTGGCAGGCCTAGCACCATCAGGCTACTATTTGTTTCGGACTTTATGAAATACCTTGAATGGTAAAAGCTTCCCTGCTGTTGAGGATATCAGATTTTTCTTGGAACTGTTTTTCACCAAAAAAGATGATAACTTTTTTGAGCACAGAATCATGAAGTCGCCTGAAAAATGACAAAAGGTAATTAAAATGAAGTATTTGTTTCCCATTAAAAATTAACCTTTTATTTACTCAGAAAAAAATGCAATTACTTTTTGAGCAATCCAATATTTTCCACAAAAGGACTGAAAAGTTCTCAGAAACAACAGTCTTCAATATAATACCTAAAGAAAAAAAATAAATTCTTTCAGAAAAAAGCTGGGGGAAAAAAAAAACACCTGAATTTAAATTATTTTTTTTTCCAGAAGTCCTGAGCACATACTTGTACTCTGTGAAAAACATAATCTGGTTAACCTACTGACCCCATAATTAGCATAAGAAAAACCCAGTTTCCAGCAGACACAGAAGAATACAGCTTTCTGAGGAATGTTTGAACCTATTGAGTTTACATTACATTTTTCAGATTCAGATTAATCCTTGACAGTATTATTGTATAGTAGTCTCATAAATAATTTAACTGTGTCAGAATAATTAGCAACTAACATTATGTGATGCTTTAGTTTTGTTTGTTTTATTCTTGGAAAGTTTTTTTTTTTATTTACATTATAATTTCAACAACAAAAAAATAATTTGCAGAATAAAGATCCTCTTCGAGATTTTTTAAAATAAAACTTGACTTATGTACTTTCCTTTAAGTCATAGTCAGGACTGTTTCTACTCATATTCAGTGTTTGCATTACCTGTAATGAAGCTCATATGGAGATTTTGCTAGGGAGCTGACTAAAACAGTTAAGCACTTTGTCTTATTCTGACTATTTATTCATGCTTTCCAATACAGAATTTGACTGGATACTTTTCTAGCTCACATGCCATTGTCTGCTACGTGACATTTAAAAGGCAGTTACTGGTATCCAGCTACTAATTTTTTTTTATCTTTAAAGTAAATGTTTAAATAAAAATCTTTACATTATATTTGGGGAGGTTGGACTAGATGACCTTTAAAAGTTCCTTCTAACCCAAACTGTTCTATGATTCTAAGGTAGACTCTGCATTTACAGCTACAGCTCTCTTGGCAGGCTAAATTTTGATGCTAACTTTAAGATATAATTCCTATGTCACCCCTGTCTTGCTCTCATGTGATTGAAAGAGGAGAAAATGAACTACACAACAACTCCTGCAGTGATTAACATGTGACAGTTTTGTCTTAATAAATCACAAAAGTCAAAGAATATATGTTTTATACCATTAATTGGCAGGGGGCTCATCATGTTGGTAAAATACTGAGTAATGATCCACGTGACCTGTTCTAGTCAGGTCAGTGGATACCCCCTGCTATCTGAATCACAAAGGCCAGCATGATTATTCATGTCTGTGTAGAACAATAAATTTGTATGGTAGGGAACAGCATCCATCTTTTGAGAACTGTTCCTTGCAAGCGGTGAATCAGTGGAAGAGATGAGAGTTCCACAGGAATATTTGTGCTGGAAAGCACACTAACAGTAAGCAGTAAGGTTTATAGCATTTAGGTGGGGGAGAAATCTGAGTGAAATTGTGGTAACTGAGAGGTTGGAGTAATGTAAATGAGTAAGATTCCATAGGGAAGGGGTCAAACATGGTTCAGTTAACTTCCTACACTGTAAAGTGAAGTTATTTTAGTTTTTATGATAGGTTATAAGAGTTTATATAAGGGATGATATAGATAGCTAATAAAAAGGAAATTATACCGCATTCTATTCTGTTCTCGTAAAACTGTTGGGAAGAAAGAGTAAAAAGATTTCATTTGGTGTGGTTTGGTTTTGGTTTCGATTTTGGTTTAGCTTACTGGATTTTTTAGTTTCCTATCATTTTATCTAAAAATATTATGTATCTCTAGCCAAACTAGGAAGGCACAATCGTTAAAGGATGAGAGAAATTCATTGCACTTACACTCAAAATGGATTATTTCAAAGATACATTTAAATTATTATCTTTTAGGTCATGAACTTTTGTTAGCCAATACCCAAACAGTATTTAACACATTGGGGTTGTCTTCTTGATAATGTAAAGAATAATGATGGTATGAATAATAATAACCTTACAATGGTCAAGTTCTTCAATTCCAAGCAGTATTAAAAAAACAGCTCTAAATTTCTCTTCTCAAATACAGTTACTCTAATGCAGCTAATGTATGACACCAAGAACCTAAACATAACCTCAAGTGCTTTGCTCACCTGAAGTATATTTAAATATTTTTTGCATCTTTAGTCCATTATAAAGAAAACTACAGCATAATTTTATACTTCCTTTTATGTATGACTTCATGCAAATACAGAGCAATAAAGCTTCTGTAATACTTAGAGCAGTGATAAAAGGATATAGTTTTCAAATGGTGAGAATATGTTTCGTATACTTCCCCTCTAAGCTATATGGCTTTAAAATAACCTAGACTTTGGCTGTGATCTGAGCAAGCAGATTTATATTCATTAAATATCTTTGGTTTAATCTTTACAAGGTTTCCTGATGCCTTTTTAAGTTCTCTAGCTATCAGTTTTTCCTTTCTGACTTCTCAGAGTAAGAGAACATCTGGAAAGTCACCTTTTCAGAAATACTCTACTGATTTTATATTTACTTTTAGTTCTTTTATATGTTAAGCAGATCTTCAATACTCTTTTCTTCGGAGAATGAGGATGATAATCTCAGTGAGAAGGAAATGTTTTGCTTAGCTATGAAAACCTGAATATTCTCTCTACTTCAAAAAATATTCATGTCCCTGAAGGTATAAGGAAAGAGTTCTTTGGGTTAAAACTATAGTTCTGGCATTCTAGAAGAATCAGACATTTTTAGAGAATGTTATTTTAATGCAAAGAAGACTGAACTTACCATACTGATCTTTGAATCATCAGTGGGTTTGTTCTCCTTAAGCCAAACTGAAATCAGACTGGGAAAATGAATCCATTTCAGGCTGAAAAGGTTAGTCCTACATTCTGTTGTTGATAGATTTGTGCCTTGGTTAAGTAGAGTCTTGTCTATTATTTTAAGTATCAAATTCTTATCTTGTAACAAATAGTGGAATGTATTTGTGTGGTAAAATTTAAAATGCACAAAAAATCAGTTAAAACCATGAGAAGGTTAATATTAGTCCTGAAGAGAGCAATTGCAATGTATTCTTTCTCAATTTATTATAAAATCTTCAGCTAGAATTAGTGATAAAAAGAAAATGAAAGAGAAAGGGGAAGCAAAATTCTTCACTGCAAAAACGGAACTGCATAATGGGATTGCAAGGAGCACAAAAAAAGTTAAAATTGGCATCAGAGTATTCCTAGGAGGCAGAAAATATCATACTGCTTTGACTTTCCCAGCCAGCAATTAAACTTAGTAGAAAACACCCTAAAACCAGTATTTTAAATATAAATCAGCATCATGTGTTTTGCCCAGACAGAGTGAGTAAACGCTAAAAAAAAGATCGAAACAAGTCCAGTTATGAATGTGCGCATGACCTGCTGTTATTAATTGTCTTAAGATATTTACAATACATATTCTGTCTTAACTACATATAAAAGGCTGCCTTACATGACAGTTCTGCCTGTTCAGGAACAGTTCACAGAATCACAGAATCTTAGGAGTTGGAAGGGACCTCAAAAGATCATCTAGTCCCTTGTCAGAGCAGGATCACCTAATCTAGGTTGCAGAGGAATGCGTCCAGGCGGGTTTTGAATGTCTCCAGAGAAGGATACTCCACAACCTCCCTGGGAAGCCTGTTCCAGTGTTCTGTAACTCTCACACTTAAAAAGTTTTTCCTCATATTCAGATTGAA
>NW_010205219.1:0-31341 GCF_000695765.1 Mesitornis unicolor | reverse complement strand
AAACTCAAGTGCTACCAACTGTGTCAGCTCAGTCCAGTGCCACTTGGAAAAGCCTCAGCGTAGCCATGGGAACTTGCAGATCTTCACCTGATGCACTAGAATCACTGTGCACTGCCTTGGAGGAAAGTACTTCCATGTGTAAATCTACAGATCTGAAAAAGCTAGAAAGCTTTGAATTGACAGGGGGAAAAGATGCTTATAAAGCTGACACTAGCAGTTACTCTGTTAGCACAGGCTAATACCTGTTCTGATCCAGTTGGATCCTCCTGGGCTCTGATCCAGGCTGGATCCTCCCGGGCTCCCCAAGTGGCTGCCAGACCTTCTCACAACTGGTGCTGAACAGTTTATGTTTTATTTGTAATAGGCTGTTCAAGAACCAAAGCAACAGAGGAAAATGAAAGCTTGGGAATATTATAAAGTAATGTCAGGGTCTCCTTTCAGGACAAGTGAGGAGGCAAGAGAGGAAAAAAAGACTTCAGATGGAATGCTGTTGATACAAAATGCGATCACAGCCCTTGAGGGGTCACCTCTGAGCCAGCCTTCACAGGAGGACGTGACTAAGGCACAAGCCATCAGGAAACACCCTGTCGCTGAGACAACACGGATGAATCATGCCCATTTCTGAGCCGTGGTTTCTCCCAGGTAAACAGACAATGCCACTCACCTCAGTAAAGGAAGTTTATGGTCAGCAGTAAGGAGGCATCAGGAGGGGATCAGGGTTAGAAACCTAGCAGCTCTCCTAGATGCTTTATACCCTCAACGGAGAAGCACCAGTGCTACTTCCACTGGATGGCTGTAAAGGTTGATGTGGGAAACGTGAAATCAAGCCTCGGTGGTGCTGACCTTTCCCTTTTCCAAAGATGCAGAAAAAAACTCCCTAAAAATCTCCAAAAAGGAGATTTCAACATTTCAGAAACTTCTGAGGTACCAAAAACCCCTACTCCGAGACTCCTGATGTACATCAGCGTCAGTGGTGAGTCTCTAGAACGAAAAGCAATTTAACTCAGAAGGAAAACTGGGAGATTATTTCTGGTTGCAAATGTTTCTCTTTTTGGAGAAGCAATTTCCTAGCTCATTATTCCAGTTCCAGAACTTTTGCTTCTGCCTATAACTGCGTAAAGACGTTTTAAAGCTTTAATTCATTTTGCAATTCTAAACAACTTCCCCTAATCGCTCATGTCAAACACCTATTCCAGATTTTTAAAACATTTATAAAACAATTCTGTGCTGTCAGGAGGAAAAGACTTTCTCAGCATTCAGATTATGAACCGCACGCAAGCTCCCCATGCTAACGTGTTTCCCATCGCTCCCTTCTGGCAGGAAGCTGTTTCTAAAAGACATAGCATTCGTACAGCAATTTAGCGCTTGCATTCGCCGTACGTCTCCTTACCCCTCCCTCAGCTGAGGTACAGAATTCACTGAGCTACCCAGTGTGTTTGGAGGGGTTTCTCTCCGTCACTGAACACAGGTAAGGGCGGCAGCACAGGAGACGACCGAGGTGGTGTCTGTCAGCCTGACCGATGTCTGCATTTCCACCAACCACAAACCCCCACGGCTCTGTGAAACCAACAAGTTTGCAATGCACTGCCTTGTCCTGCCGCTAACAGCCGTGTGGTTCGTTGGTTACAGCCCACTGCATCAGAACACATCCGCTTCGGAATTCTACTTAAAGGGAAAGGAAATGGATCGGGATTGGGATGCAGGCCGAGGATTTTCAGGAACTCAGATTCTGGAGCTCAATGAAATGGAGCAAAGAACTAAAATGGTTTCAAGTAGGTCTGAGATGTGGGATTCAGTCCTAGCCTCACAGTATGCTGTAGACCTGGACTGAATAAATAGACATTTGGCAATCCAGGAAAACAAGAGTCTAATTCTGCAGGGCTTGTTCAGACAGCACTTGTAACCGCAGTGCCAGAAAGGCAGCGACCAACTTCCCATCACCTCACAGAGGGACAAACATCACTTGCACAGGGGGTTCTGCTAAAGCAGGCTCCAGGACTGAGTTCATTTATGACTGGTGGGGCCCTGATAACCTTATTCCCTCTCCCAGAAGTACTGATGTCAGACTAGAGGAATACCTGACCCTCTAAAAGACCAGCTTTGAACTGGGATAGGGGAAGTCACAATCAACCAACTACTGATTGGACATTTAAACGTCACATCCTGCTGCTCTGTTTAACATGGAGCTGCATGGCTGGTGGAGACGCCACAAGCTCTGAACGATGAATTAAGAGGTACCAGGTTGCACTGCAGGATTTCACAAGGGCTTCACTGCCTTCCACTGACAATTTAAGTCTCAGGTTTTTTAGGAACTGAAAGTCTGCTTCCTTTTATGCTCCAGTATTTTGTGCTGAATGCAAATGGGAATATTTTTGCCTGTTCCTTACAGGTGAAAGCATAAAAATGACTGATGGGACCCCTGCCAGATACCCGAGTCAGAGAAGTAATGGGATGCCTTCTGAATGGAGAGCATTAGTGTCATAAGCCTTTCCTGTTTGTGGGTTGTCGTAAGTGCCTTTCTGCGTACAGCGCTGAAATGGCAAATTCTTAGGGCTTCTACAAGGAAAACCAAGGAAGCAGCAGCCTGTTGCTGTTCCCACACAGTTCCATGGTGCTGCAGTACCTGCCTTAAACCCCACACCAGTGATCCGCTTCACAAAGTCAGTTTTTAGGCCTTCCCAGCTTTCAAGGCAGCATGAAGCACGGGTCAGCGATTCCAGTCGATTCTGATGGTGTTTTGTGGACACCAGCACTAAAATTCTTTACAGTGAATAACACTTTTGATTCTGAAATCCCAGACAAGATGTTTGCACAGTACAGACATAGCCAGCACCAATCCTAACACGTTTTATATTTGTTCTAAACTGTTCCAAATTGCAATGCATTCTTGGTATGTTCTATCACTCAGAAAGCCCACGCCAGACCCCCGTAAAATCTGGAGTACCCCCATCTTTACTGTACAAAATACAGACGAGGCCAACCCTGCCCAATTTGCTTCCTAAGTCATCATATGTAGACCACTGCCTATAGTGCTCTATGCACGAGTGAAGATCAGGCCTACCACAGTCAGACCATGGGTGAGCTACCAGGCCAGTCTAGCCCTCACCAAAGCTGACAGGGCTGCTCTAGGGTACAGCAAGGCAAGTCCCAAATACAGTTTTCCTCTAGGTTCTCCCTACAGGTCTATGTGGATACAGGAGACTATCCTGCACTGGAGGACCTGTTGTACCATACACTGTAAGAAGAAAGTTATCATTCACCTGCCTGGCTGACCGGTGCACGTGCTCTGTAAAAATTCACAACAGACTATGCAGGCTTTCTTCCAAAACTTCAGGACTTAGCAATTCCTGCCTTCTTGAGCTGCTTATTTACTTCTAAATACTGGAGTTTGGTTGGGGGGGCAGTTTTCTGAAAGCCTTGCTGGCCATTTTCATGACAAGAGTCAGGCCTGGGAGTAAGCTAAGAAAGGAAGACAAGCAAAGCAAAAGATAAATTCAAGGCACCTCTGTGTTCAGTACCACCAGATACACAGGACAGGAGAAATATTCTAGGACAAAGGAGATAACGTGGCCAAACAGATCCATGGAAACCCAGACCTTGCGCAGCACTATCTAAAAATAAAACACTAATGTGGTTCTGTTCAATGTATTATGTATAAATGTATCTTCCAGTGATACTACACAAGTTCTACACAAAGGAGACTTCTTGTCATATTAAACCTTATATTTTAGCATGGCCATCTTAATATTTAAAGGGTATAATGACTTCTGAAGAAGCAGCAGAACCATGATGAAGTAACCCACGTTCCCAGTGGATTCTTGCTGGAGTGCCTTGCATAGTGCCTTGTATTTAATAGTAATGGGTAATTATCGGTACTTGTAGGAGTCAGCACACATTCCCAAATGCCTGTGCTTAAACGGGAACACCATTACAATGTCTGTGCTGCTGCCAGGGCTCAGAGACAGACGGACAGACTGCTGACAGCAGGAACTCGCTGCTGGAACCAAGCGATCACGACCATGCTCTCCTGGCAAACACAGCCACGTGCATTGTACTTCTGATGCTCATTTTGTGGCACAGCTAATTGAGACGATAGTAAAAAGTATTGTCAGGATTTTAAAGTGAGAATCGGTGTTAAAAGTGGCTCTGTGGATACATCAGTGCAGCTATGAAGGATGGACAGAAAATAGCTGTCAAACCCACAGGCTGAGCTGTAATGAAGCTGCTTGGTAGAAAGTGTTCCTTAAGAGACTGGAAAGGCCAGATGTAGTACATGAAAAGCCACATTCTACACAGATGCATGGAAGCTGCACATAGCACATCAGGGTTTTTATTTGCTAATAATTCTGAAGCACTATGGAGACAAATTAACTCGTTTTCCGTGTACTATCTATCACACCTAGGCTCCTAAAATACACCTCAGGTCACTCGTGCACCATCTTCCAAAGAGAATAGTTGAGATCTAAGAGGCCATTATTCAGTGCTGATAACTCCGGAATTGATTTCTGTTTTATCTCATTTAATCTGTTGATGCCTTAAAATTAATGCCCAGATTAAGCTCTAAATGTAAGACTGATAGCAGAACCAAAACGCTACCCCTTCCCTGGGCCAGATTTCAAAGTGTCCCGCATGTTTCTGCTACTGAGAACACAGCAAACTGCAATTGTGAAGCTGCACCCTCTGGGCAAACCTGGGGTCCAGTTGTACAAACCCGAAAAACTCAAGCTACAACCACTATAGGTAGGTACTTAAACTGAATCACCCTTGTGTACACTGCTAATGTTTGGATCCAGAATACATCTACACCTTTTCCGTGGTTACTCATTGTAAGCCACATACTAAACTTATACATAAGCTCCAGTTACTTGCATGGTCTTGTCAAAATACCTTTAGGTGTCACATCTGGGCATTTCCCATTTTGCTTCTCTTCCCTCAAAACATCACAGCCATCTTCTGGAGGACTCTGCTGGAGATGCACTTGCTGGTCATTGCCTAAGCAGCTTCTAAGTAATTCTCTCAAGGTCTGTTTCAGCAGAACACTTAGTTATTAAACTTGTGTTTTTCAAATCTTTGTATTATTGCAACAGTATCTGCATTGTAGCAAGAACAACAAACACTCTCCTTACAGCACTCCTTAAAGGCATGGGACATCCTGACAACTGGAACCCACAGCCTTAACTCCATTCTTTCTTGCAGCTTCCATAATGTTCCACAAATTGCACGTTACAGAGGTACCTGAGCTGGGGACACTGTAAGAATTACTATGGCAGCACCCTAATCCACATCCTGTATATGAGATGCTAACTCCAGTCCCACAGGCAGTGGAGCTGTAACAACAGCGTTGTTGGTGGGATAATTGTGTCTGCATTTCAGAAGACTAATTAGGATGGGCAGAGTCCTATGTCACGCTTGGTATCTTTGCAGAGTCATGTACTTCATGGATATACTTCTGTCCTTCATCCACCTTCCCACACACATTTCCTTGCATTAAGACGCTACACACTTATAGTGTTACCTGTAGGCAGAATGTCCACACGGCAGAGAATTCTGCTCCAAGACACAACACTACTCTAGAAAGAAACAGAAGTGATATAACCATTATAGAAAATATCATGGTTCACAAAAAGCCCCAAACAGGGTTTCTGTTAAGAACCAGCAGGAGCTACTTTTCAAGCTTAGAAAGCATTAAAACCAGCAATTATAGTAGAAACTATTTAAAGCTAGTATTTAGTTTTCTAAAAGCGTTCGTTTACTCACGCTAATGACATTATCCCATCTGCCACAGAAGCTGCTAATCTTTGATGAGAACTCACTCAGGTTTGTTACAGAGTATACATGGGATTGCTATTCTGGTTGAAGTTGTCCAAAACCTTAGCTTTAATTAGAAAAATGAAATAAAATGCTAGTAAATATAGGGGAAAAAGGTATACACTGCATGGCAATGGAAGTATTTATCCCCCAGTGCACACACCCTTAGGGATCAATTCACAACCCACTTATCTTGCCAAACCAGTCAGTAAATATAAGGCAATGCACATTCCGTGCTTTTTTCCCATGTTTGAAATCCTATTTCCCAAATGTTTTAAGCTTTCCTGTAAGGTTTTTCTGGGCTAGTTTATCTTTTTCTTTTCCGCCTCTCCTTTCTTTCAACCAATAAAGCCCATGCTAAGAAAACAGGGAAATAACCAAAGGAATGAGAGACCCAAAGCCAACTCCAGTGACTTTCATACATATTGCAAAAATAATCAAGTCAAAAAGCAAAACCAAAGAAGTCCAGTCAAGTTTTGCTTGACAGTTCCTCACAAAACGACACTTAAAGAGTTTGACTTTTGGGAATACCTCTAGTAAAGTGTTGTTCACTTTAATACTAGTGTTGAACAAGCACTTTTCTACCAGCTTCCCTTCTCAATGGACAATCACAGAATCACAGAGCGTTAGGGATTGGAAGGGACCTCCAAAGCTCATCCAGTCCAATCCCCCTGCCAGAGCAGGAACACCCAGATGAGGTTACACTGGAAGGCGTCCAGGTGGCTTTTGAATGTCTGCAGAGAAGGAGACTCCACAACCTCTCTGGGCAGCCTGGGCCATGCTCCAGAACCCTCACACTGACAAACTTTGGCCTCATCTTCAGCTTGAACCTCCTGTGCTCCAGCTTGGGACCACTGCCCCTTGTCCTGGCATTGGCCATCCCAGAGCAGAGCCTGGCTCCTTCCTCCTGACACTGCCCTTTCCCAATGGATCCCCAGGAATGAGGGCACCCCTCAGTCTCCTCTGCTCCAAGCTCAAGAGCCCCAGCTCCCTCAGCCGCTGCAACCAAAGGTGCTGATCAGCAGCAGCCACCAAGCACCTGGTCCCAGCATCCCCCGAGATAAAGTGGATTTATGTCCATGTGGCATGTTCTGCAAAGAGAACCATTTCCATCTCAACTGAAGGAATTTCCTTCGACAAGTCCAGCTCAATTAACTAAATGTACTGGAACTTTAACAAAAATTCCCCTCAATCTATCATTTTCATCTTTCTACAGAATTAAAAATCTGCTATTTATGAAACATTTAACATCTGTTAAAGCCGTTGTTAGGGTAAAACCTTTTTTTCTTCCCACATATTTAAAGGGAGTCCTCTTGCAAACTGAAAAACGTGTAATGCTAATTAAATGTAATTAGAACATGACAATAATCTACTGTGTAAGAATTGTGGATGCAGATTTTCTTTAAAAACTATAATCTGAACAAATGTATCTTCATCTATAGGACTACTTAAATGTAGAGAGAGAGTGCGTATTTGGTTAGCAAAACGCAGTGCTTAATTTAACATAAAGGCTGATCTGCAGTTGAAAGACTCTTAATTACTAATCAAACTGAACTAGCCTCTTTTTCTGGAAAGCAATTAAAGGTAAAAAATACAAGGCGAGATGCAAAACAAGGCAGAACATATGTCACCAGCGTGTCTCAATCCACCTAAGTGCAGTTTAAAATCTCACCATACCAGCAATTTGCCTGTAATTTTCAACAGAGAAAAAACAACCACTTTCATTTTTCAAGGGCGATTAATGCACTTACAGATGCCCATATCCATGGATGTCTCCCATATCCATGTATGTCTCAGCACATCTGAGTCGGGAACAGGACCACATGGACGTCTTTAGGCTTACGTTTCACATTTGGTTTTAGTTACTCAAATAACGTGCATTACACCTGCATCAGTTCACAAAAAGTTTATTTTATGTGAAGAAAAGCTTTGCCATTAATGAAAAAATTCAGTAGAAAACAGTACCTCCTGCTTTCAATCTAGATTACTCAAAAGTAGAAGCTTGTATTAGTGAAAACTTCAGTAGAAACAAATCTGTAGGAAACATGTTCTTGGCACATGAAGTAAAAGCTTTAAACACATTAAGTTTGAATAGAGAATTTACCATGCAACCATGCTGGCATAAAAGCCAGTTTGTAATGGCTGGTGTTTGTCCCTCAAGACAATAACACGGAAGACACTTAAACCTGCTGACATCACGTTAATTGTATATAAATACGGTGTTGCCACAACCCACAGTCTTTGCTCAGGCCAACCATCTAGTTTAGCAGTTCTAAATAAGTAATAGGCACTTTGCCCTTCTGATTTCCCCTTTCACCCATCAGCCAGTCTGAATCCATGCCAGGGATACTGTACACTGTTATGACCTAAAAAACAGAAACACACCATTACAATCTTTCTTTGCCTGAAAAGTTACAGTCTACCTTCATGTGACTTCCAGGGTCTTAGAACTGAGATTAACCAAGTTAAATAGAGCATTTAATATGGGCATCCATGGAACATAGCCTAGTGCTCACATAAATTATTTCACCGGTCCATGGATAAAAAGCAGATATAGCAGCGTATTTTGAAGTCCCGTTTTTGTGATGAGATTCTAATCATTACTGTTTCCTTTCTATTGGTTTTTATCTATAAATCTTGTACACCACAATCAGCTTTAACAGGCAATCTCAAAGGAAGCTGGCTGCATGACTGAAAGACAGATGGTGTTGATGTGCTACACCTTAACAGAAAACCTTAGGCCACAGCTCCTAAGTCACTGCCCAGATAAATACTTGTATTTGACTATTTTCTAAAGTAACACATTTTAAAAAACAGTCTGAACACTTTTTTGTGGATCTCTTCTTCACAGTTCATCTCCAGTCACATTACTAAGTGGAACTCTGTTCCAGCACCCCACTTCATTGTCTGTCTCCCCCTGCTTTCTATAGACTGACTTGGAACTGGAATTGAACTTGGAATAATTGAACTGGAACAGGAATAAACACAGCACAACCACCACCATCTAAAGAAGAAGTGTTTATATTTTCATGCTCTTCCCAGATTGCAATATTTAATGTTTGGGAGATTAATTGTACTGATAACAGTGCTAAAGATGAGGTAAAAAGATGGAAGAATCGTATCTTGATTGTCTAGCAAGTGCTCTTGTAAGCCTAGGCGGTGTGACAACCGTTAACTCTCACTGTAGAGTCCTGGGGTATATGGTACAGGACCACGCTCTGAGAGTACCACTGACGTTTCATTTAAAAAATCAACTACACAGATGTTTTATGTAGCACATCTGAACTGGCAAGTCACGAGCATTCTGATTTTACTTGTAAATGATCAAGGTACACAGAAAAGCCTTACCTCATCTGCAAGTAGTGATAACTCACTGCTGTTTGCAGCATCGTAATCATAGAGGACTCGAGCCTTCCTGCTGCCGCTTGACGACTTCAGCTCACTGATGCCTGAAGTAACTACTGAATTGCTTACTGAAGGCAATGAAGCAGAGGCTGAGGCCAAGACCGAGGGAGAAGAAACGCTCTGCACAGGAGCTGAGGAAGACTGATTATTGTTGGAGAGAAAAGTAGATGGAAAGCTGTGGAAGGAAACAAACCAAAAAGATTTCGGAGTGAATCAGTCCTACACAGGGAGTTATACACATCTGCATGCCTAAGTTAGCATTCTTGTTTTTATCAGCTACAGAATAAACAGCAGCAGACAGCAGTAATAGAATAGCACCAACATTTGTATAAAGCTAAATAAAGATACTTGTTCCTGGCCTGTTTTGTATATCAAACTAATATACTTTAAAAGAAGTAAAAGTACTGTCACATTAAAACCAAAACAAAACAACACAACACAACACTTACTTCCTAAAAAAAAAAAAAAAGGAAAGCACTGGTGGCCAGACTTAATTCAGACTGTATTTTAATAAACATTCCTCTTGACAGCTCTGCCAGTAAAAACAGCCTCCACCTCCCCTGCTCATTCCTCAATTATGCGGCTGCACAAAAGACTGCTGGTGAACCAGTTCATGGAAATACAATGCAGGGTAAAAACACATCCTCCCTCTGAAAGAAGAATTAACCCCCCCCCTATTTTTCATAATCTAAACCAGTTTGTTGATTCAGCTAACTGCACGCCGTAAAGCAAAAATATTGCTGCGCTAAAGGTGAACTTATATCAGCCTAAGCCTCTCCTTTCTAGGCTGCTGCTTGTTCTGTGCCAGCTGCAGCGCTTGCCAGACCCTTCCATTAACTCAGTTCAACTCATTAACCTGCCTGAAACAAAGTGGAAAAGAAGAAGTCTATAATCTTCTACTAACTTAATGAGCTGAATTACAAAAACCTGATGAGAGCCAGAGCAGATACAAGGGAAAGAACAGAGTAACATGGATGAAAAGCAGAAGGAGCTGAGGAGCAAGAGATTTCAGGGCAGCGGGGTAGGGGGAATGGGGCAGCACGGGAGGCAGTGATGAGCTGTGAGGTTATTTCACCTCACTCTGCCCTACTTGGATGCAGTTCCGTGGCAGACTAAAGGTATATTTAGCAGTTGATGTAGTCATTCTTTGTCTCTTTGCTGCTCTACTTTGTTCCAACAGTTACCTGATTCTACCTTAAAAGCAGGTCAGCAAAGGATTTGAAAAGTTGCAAAGCTGATACAGTGAACAAAGGGTCAGGAGTGGGAGTTGGGATGGTGTAGAGCTGTAGCTGCATTTCCTTCCATCCCTTTGACCAGTCTACACATCCACTGGTCAGTCACTTCCCACACAACTTCCATCATCGGTCCTACATACGTGCTTTTTTCATTAACATCTGGGATGTGGACGTATTAAAACCCCACTCACCCCCTTTTCTTGCCTACTTTTTTGACATAATGAAGATCTATTTGTATTGTGTGTATGAACCAGTCAGAAAACAGTTTCAGCTCATCCCTTCTCACCTATGCTCCCCAGTTAAGCTCTTCTTGAAGATGCAGTTCAGTGGCAACCTTAACCATATACACCAAGATCGGTTCATTCCCACACGTCTGCAGCACTGCTGGTGCTCATACAGTCAAAAGAGGAGCTAGTTTAGGGACCTGATGCAGGTCAAAACTAAATCCATCGTTACAGTGACTGATTTTTTGATTGTGTGGCTATGAACACAGGTTTACAGTTTCATACCATACTTTATCTGGTAAATTTACACTGCCACCGAGCAGGGTGGACCCACTCCTCTACCCCTTTACTGCACAAATATTCATCTGTTAATAGACCACACAATCTGCTGCTTTTCAGCTGATTCAACAATCCGATCTAATAAAAATCATCAAGATGATTGCCAGCTTTCCATCAGAACAGCTTGTTAAACGTGCTCACCTTGCAATCATGCAATTGTTACATCTGGCTGAAGGCAAACAGCAGGGGTACATTGTGAAGGACAGAACCAGCCCCTTTAGAGTCACACCGAATCGCACATTAAAAATTGAGCAGACTTTCAGGAGACTGTTGTGAGTTTAGTTTGCAGACTGCTGCCACCAAAAGGAGGAAGCCCCACTTCTCCCCCGGGCTCACCTTGGCATCATTTGATCACAGAGCTCTGGTTCAGCTCACTAAGAGGAGACTGCAACTCCACAAAGATTTATTTCTTTGCTTTTTAATTTGCCAGATCAGTTTTTCAAAGCAGTTCACCACATTCCCCGAGCAAATCAAATGAGCAGAACAAAGGGAGGAAAACCCAGACCCCACATTCCTGTAGGGATAACTCAGCTGTGCCTCATGATACGTTTAGCACTTGATGAGCTGGCGAAGAGAGTGACTTAATTTTAAAAGACAATCAGGTGTTTCTCAATACTGCTAAATTCCTGTTTAGTACACTGCTAAACCTGCTCTCTGTTAACACAGCAATCAATTGTAAATCATCCTGCTCCTTTCAAAGGGTCACTGGTTTGTACAGATAGTGGAAAAGAAGGACAAAGCTTCGTAACCACGCTGTCAATCAGGGAAGTATTAGGTCTCACTCCTTTGCAAAGCAGTCTGGAGGCATGTTACTGGAAAGCTGCAGCTATACAGAGGCTGTCTGGGATTTTTTTGAACACTTGAGTACCAGGAGTTTCACCGCTTGTAGAGGAGAGGACTAGTAATGGGCAATCTGAAAAAATAATGGTGCCAAAGCTCAGGCTTAGCTGCCAAGGAAGGTGAGAAAACTCAGAGCAAAACCAGCTATCAGCAAGAAAAACAGCAGCCAGAGTACCAGGATATTTGAAACAGATGAAATGCTCAGCTTGTGAACTCAAATAGTCTCAATGTGATCCAGGTTAGGGTTTAGATTGTGACCCACATAAAACATGTAATACGCATCTACGCTTGAGAACCAGGTTTCTGTTTCAAGCACCAAACTGTGCAACTTAGAGGCTGAATCCCTGCGGTTCACCAACAGTCTCAAAACAAAAATAAGTCCCTCGCTGCTCTTGGCTTTCATAGGGCAAAATGTCATTAGATATGTGACAAGAACATGTGTTAACTCAGCACTAAATATCCCTTGTTAACCAACAGAGCACAAATACAGCCAAATACAACCAAAGTCTAGCTGAGCTGCCTAAGCTATTTATTGGCTACTACAACTGCCTACACAACACAGGAAGAACACTACACATACCCTTGTTTAATCAAGTGCCCTACACCATATAAACTATAAACTGAGGAACTCTTCCAAAGCAAGAAGCACAACTTAAGAGCCTGTCCCAGTGCTCTCCGTTATGGTGCAGTGGGACTTCCTTCCACAAGGAAGGAAAGACACTCCCTAGATGTAATACCGTGACAGATCTAATCCACATAGGCAGGGAAACTTCATTTGGCTGCTCAAGGCATTTAAGATTTTGCAAAGCTTCCATGCTTCTGATCTTCCAGCAGTCACAGGAATTTTATAAAAAATACTAATCAGATTATAGCCACATTCTGCTTTCCTAAAGGCAGTGTTTTCTTCAAATACACTTTTTTTATATACCTGCTAGCAGTTTACACACATTTTAAACAAAGACAGCTGTTCTGGGACTTGCTACACATCCTAAAGTAAGATATTTTAAAGGAGAACATGTTCTTCCTTAGGTTAAGGGTATTATGCTTAAAGCTTCCTAGTAAATGTATACTAGTACACAAGTACAGATTTTAATAACATCCTCTTAAAATAGTTGTGCAAACAGACTTAATTTCTAAGTTAAGAGGTGCTTGTTCTTAATCCAGTAAACATTTAATTTGCATTTATGTGCTGCCAGATTTTATAGTTGAATATTTCTTTACATGGAAAGTAATTTAAAGATGTAGCTTTTTTTTTTTACATCACAGTTTTAAAGACTCTTTTATAACGCCTTTAAACTACCAATTGAAACAAACCGAGGAAAGGAAATCAAGTGCCACAGGAAGCTGCAAGCCAGGAAAAGGACAAGACTCAAGAACCCTTTTGTATTTACTTCCTTGTCACAGAAAATATGAACAGAGATTTTATAGAGAGTTACTTAGAGTAGACACTACAGCGAACTTCTAAGTACAGACAATCCTTCAGTATGCTCACCTAAATAACCCTAAGAAAGGCTGATTTGGAAAGAAGAGTTAGAGTAGGGAACCTTTAGGAAAAGTAAGCGTGTCGATCTCTTCACTTCATCATCAATCACAAAAATGGCATCAAGAGCACAAACCAGTGTCAGACAGCTTCTTCTCTTACTTTAAAAGGCTAAATCCACAGAACAGTAAAACCAGACAAACTCACTCATTCCTCTGACTGCTTTGGGTTACTGATACAGATATTACAAAGTACATTTCTCCCCAGATACAGTATTTATGTTGACAATTCACTTAACAGTAGAGAATGCAGTTTCATTTCAAACCGGGCAATGCTCTGTAGCAAATTAAGAGGTAACAGGAATTTATGGACAATACAAAAACTTCTTCCACATTGCACAGTGGTTTTGCGGCATGAGGGGCAGGACAACTGCATGGTTACAAATAAGTCCCATGAAATTCATCACTGTGCCATTAAAATGAGGCCATGATGGGCTTACCTTCCTCAACTACAACATACATATAAAAATTTCCAGTAGATCAACCCTCAAGATGCATTAGTGATGTGTGCAGGCTCAGGGAAGTAGCTGTGCTGGGGTTATTTATTAACTACCTGAGAACAGATTCATTTCCTTTCAGCCCAGCACGCCAGTGTGCTCACCACTGTTACATCAGTGTAAGCTTTCCCACCGCTCATAAGCACTTAGAAAAACATGGTTTTTCCTGAAGTTTTTACAGTTCTACTACCTTCCAAGCTGTTTCTGGAGATCCAACATATACTGGTAACATTGTGCATAATAGGTCATCTGAGCTTCAACAAAGTCATTCAGACAGCGAAGGTGATGTGCCTGTAATAAAGCAAAGAGATCAAGATTTAGGCTGCATCAGAAAGACGTCTCCTAATTAGGTGCTAATGTCAGTATTGGCACATAGGGATTTATGCCACATAGGCACAGTGCCTGGGTTTACCAGGTAAATGGGATAAAATGTCACCAAAATTAATGTATTTGGGCACAAAAAATCAGTGGTGTATAAGCATCATGCCATTTTACCTATGTTGTACTCACAACAGAACAAATATGTTAGCACATTTTTGTGGTTTCAACATTCAGCTGATCTGACAAATAGGAAGCTGGGTTTAAAGGTTAACAGGAGACTAAAATTAAATCAAGTGGATACTAAATTACAATTCAAACAATAAAAAAACCCAGTTTGATGGTTGAACACACTGAAGTCAAACCACACAGCTCAGAGTTCCCAAGTGTAGTTCTCACTGTAGCTCTCTCTCCAAAGTGCCCCGATTTTGACTTCCCCCCTACCCGTTTTGGATACTCACATGTGTGCTGCTGATTCCTTCCAGCAGCAGCCTGGTAATCTCTGCCTGACGGTCGAATTCGCTCTGAGTAATCCGCACTTCCTGTTCAGACTGAAAGTGAGGGTGCACATCAGGTATCTGTACAGCGTGCTCTGCTACACCTTCCGCCTGCAACAGCCGTTTCATTCACAGCTACTCATACAAGTGCCTTTATCAGAAATGTCTGTGTTTGAAACATGCGCTTTTCTTTACAGATCTTTACTAGGCAAGAAGAGTCATTGCATTTTGGATTCAGAATGTCAAGGCCTTGTATACACAACAAACAGCTTTATAACCAGACACCTACAGAGTCAACACATGCAAAAGGAAGCTGGTTTTCTGCCAGCAGCATTAGCCCACCTCTCCCAGTAACAAACCAACGTTCACTGGCGTAACAGTGACTGCACCACAGCAGAGGCAGCCACAGACACACAAATGTCATTTTTTATCCAAGCTTCAAGTTAACAGGGCTCTGACCAAGTAATTTAGGGTAAACCTCACGTTATTTTTGTCACATAACTGCATAGCAATCAGTAAATCTTCAACGAGAAGTTTTAACAGGGTATTTCATAAATTAATGTCTCATACTGGCCACGGAGCTATGACAACTATCTGGAGCTAGTAATCGAGGCATCTTTAAAAATAAATAAATCAAAACTATAGCAAGTATTTTGAATTCAACTGGAGTTGAAATCCTATTAAAATGATTGGATTTAAGTTTCATGGTTAAATAATTAAAATTACATTTCTTCCTTATTTAGAAATTGCTGATATGTAACAAGTTAACAATGTTACAGCAGTTTTAAAGGACTTCCACCTAGCACAAGCCAAAATTACTTGAGTATTTTTCTAGGGGGGGAAAGAGGACAAAAACCACACAAATACATAAAAATATCTCCAAGATTTACTGTTCCAAGACGGAATGTCCTCAGCCTGCAACCTGGATTACCTTGCCTCAATGCTTATATGCATTTAATACCATCCCTCTACAAACAACCACAAAGGCATTAAGTCAAAGATGCAGCAGCTGCTGTTCTCAACAAAAGAGAGTAAGGAAATATATCTTCAGGAAGCTCAATGAGGTGATACTGATAAAACACTGATTTCAACAGGATTTTATGTGCTCACAAACATTCTGCTCTTGCATGCACTAATGCCAATCAATATGAAAGGTTGCATGGACAGATCACAATCTCAGTAATGAGCACAGAAAAGCGATGCAGTTACCCAAGAAATGTTTTTTACCTGAAGTCACTGCAGCAGGGGAGGCGTACACGTAAACTAAAGTGAGGAACAGCTATGGAGTACTGTGTGTACCGTACTGAAACTGAGATAGCAGTGCACGTGTCAGGTTACAGACTCACTAGCCTTTCAAAGTTTGTTGAGGCAAGAATCTTCACTTGGAATTTTCCTATTAAATCTGTACTAATATCAGTGAAATCCACCTGACAGTCCCCGAGAGAAATGGAAGAACAAATGGGGGAAAAAAGCGAATCTGGTGGCTAAGAGGGGAGGAAAAGCACTCCCTTCTATGTTAACATCATCTTCATTTCGTTAAAAAAACAAACCAAACAAAAAATCCCCACCAAACCAAACCAACACCAAACCACAAAGATAGAAATCAGAGGTAAACCATTTATCTGGAGATAAACAGTCTAGAGTGCCCTGCTCCTCCAAGTCAGCAGTTGCTAATGTGTTTCCTTCTTCCTGCCAGGTAAGTCAGTACACGAGAATAGGAACATAAATATCCATCAGAACAACTCTAATTGTTTCTACAGTATCCTAGCACATCAACTACTTTCTGCAAGAAAAGGCGAAGCCAGTGATGTGGTAACAAGTATTAACCTTTAAACACATTGCTTTACAAAAGCCCGATGCACTGGGTTTGTAGATTTATATGAACTAAGTGATGTGATGTGTTTAATCTGGTTTGCTCACCCTTATTTTCAGTACTGCTAGGTGAACAGTAGCAGCTCAGTGTGTCTGTTCTACACCTTGTGGTAAAGGTGAAAACCAGCCCATTTTCAACCTGGGAAGCTTGTGGCCTGATCACCTTTGTCTCTGAGCAGAATGAAGAGCTCACAACACAAGCCTAAACTTTCCAGTGACCCCCAGGTGCAGTCATATCCTGGTTTTGGAACAATTAGAAAGCCTCCCAGGGTACCTCCCATGAAAAACACTCAAAATGGTACTTACAAGTTCAGCATATGAACACAATTTCTGAATATGAGTATTCCAAAGTTCATCATCTCCCCAGATTTCACATAAGAATATGTGAGCTCTCAGAAACACTGTGCAACCCCGTAGCTAAGGGATGACACTCTCATGAGAGCACAGGAAATATAATCACCTTCCTAAGGATTTGTTAGACACGCTGTCAATAAAACAGCGGTACTGTAATTGATCTAGAGATTACTGGACAGTCTGAGAACCTTGCTGGGAAGCTTCTTAGATTTAAATAGAAGACACCTATGAACCTCTTCCTCCAACTTCCAAATACAGAAGGACCGACTGCCTTTAGAGACCTGGATGGATCTCTGTTCCTTTGGCAGAACAAGTGTGTTGTAGCTTCTTCTCAACAGTTTCTACTGTCTATATGCTTAATTAAAAAAGGGGACTTTGAATTGCATAATTTATGACAAGATTTAAAGCTTTTTGTCTCCTTTACACTACGGTTAAGCACTTCATATTATTTCTTTTTCTCTCCAAGACACAATCTGTTAGACTTCACTATCCTTATGGCCACTTGTCATCGTCTCTGAAAGGCAAATAGTTGTTGTTTTATAGCTTCAGGATCAGTCTTCATCCCAGCAATACTGCTCCCCTGCTATCTTTCCCCCAGAACAGTACCAAGTACTCCAGCAGACAGGTTTGCTGCTTCCAAACTGGTACTTTATTTAAATAGTAAAATAATTCCCAAACTTGGGGACCAACCCATACTCCAAAACCCCTGCCCCCAGCTACTCTTAATTTTCATTTCCCCTCCTCCACAGAAATCCCCTTAGAAGTTTCCTTTTAATTGTTAGCACAGCTGCTCACAGCCTGCTCCCAGTACTGCTGTGTCAGAGCCAGCGAACCTGAGAACAGCCCTTCTCGTGGCACCAGAGCCACTACCGCTCGATTTCTGGGAACAAAAACACCCCAAAAACCTTCAGAAGAGTCTCCTCTGAGTCTCCTGCATGCACTCCAGCATTTTAGCTACTGTTCCAAGTTCTGGTTCAAGTTGAAGATCAGTGTTTTTCAGGAGAGTTTGGATTCCTAGACCCCAACATTTCTGAAAACATTCAAATGAGCTCATTCTTAAGAGCTCATTCTTAACAGGATGCCACACCCGTCAGTTTTGAGAGACAAGTCCCGTAGCTCTTTTTCTACTGTATCTTGTCACATGAGAATCACAAGGCACTAAGTGACAGTTGGCCAGGAACAGCTTAGAACAAAGCAAACCTCAGGCGTTGTTTTGCCACCGGAATTTGGAAGGCCCTGGAGGGACCCAGTGTGATCTGAGGTAACGCACCAGGCTGCCAGCATTAGACTGAAGTCAACAACATGCAACATCCTTTATTACATTAGACCAACATAAGTCATGGTTTCAGAATTCTGCGATTTCTAAATTGTTTACTTACTTTCGTCACCTCCTCAGCCCATATCTAGACAGCATTAAGTGGGGGGGAAAAATAAAAACACACATACTTAGATATTGGTGGTAACTCTAATACAGGTTTCAACCATACTTTGGCTTTTAACTACTTTCCTGTCCTCAGAACTTCACAGGATTTGAGAAATGCTGCAAGTCTGTTGCCAAAAGCCCTTCATATACAATGAAATTACAATGAGTATGGATAGCCCTACATCTGTGAAATAGATTAGACACTGAAGAGTGTGTGACTTGCAGGACTTAGAGGTTACAAGAATCTACTTAAAAGAAGCTATTACAACATAAGACATAACTACTTAGAAAGTAACATGAATCAGACAAACTCAATTACCTTAATGTATTAAAATATTGGAAAACTATGGAAAGCTATTCTAATTCTAACACCAGGTTGGGTAAAGACTGAAACAGATGAATGATTTCTCTTGCTAATTCCATTGCCAGTTTCCTATTTCACAAGCATTTTTACTGAAGCCTAAATTTAATTAAAAATGCTACATGGATATCTTCAACTGAGTACCAAAGTAGTAGCAAGTCGTACAGCAAACTAACAGACCTGCAGGGCATTTACTCTAGAAGTTAATTACTGCAGCTTGCTGCTCAAATTCCCTCTCGCAATGCAGTTCTTTAACCCTCGTTTTGTGCAGCTGTGAGATGACACAATCAGGACTTTGGTAAGAAGAAACGTGGATAAAGGTTGCAGGAGCAAGTTGTAACCAACAAGGTTATTCGCACCTCTATCTGGTCGTGCCTGAGAAATCAGGAACAGGGCTCGAGATGAGACCCACTGTGCTGTGCAGACCACAGACCCAGAGCAGGACGGGCTGAGCAGCACAGTCTGTGTTGTTCGTAATTAACCTCCTCCTTCTCACTTTCACAATTATGGGGCTAAAAACAGCTGCGCTGATGAGCCCCTGTAACAAGTTTAGGATATGGTGTACTGTAAGTTACAGAATCACTGAATGGCAGGGGTTGGAAGAGGCCTCTGGAGATCACCCAGTCCAACCCCTCTGCCAGAGCAGGATCACCTCATTAAACAACTGGTGTGATTTTATTCAGTTCCAGTTATTTGTAAAACATTGCTTGAAGGGAATTATCTCTACATATTCCTGGCTATTTCATGTCTCTCACTCCTACTCATAATAAAAAAAACATAGAAGAAATAACTCCTTTCCCTCCAATGGGTGAAATTAATTTCAGAAGTAATAAAAAAATGCAGCTCCTTTGTATCCTAAGTTTACATCCCTAAACTCACAGAAATCAGAATATAATACTGAGCATTTCAGATGATCAGAAATATTCTGATAAAAACAACATCTAATGCTGTACTGACATAAGTGTACTTAGTACACCACAGCAATCCAGTTTGGAATGGAAAGCATCTGAAACAAGACCGAATGAGCTGGATAGCAAGAGGAAACATTTGATACGAGAATGAATGAACACAGGAGGCCAACAAACCTTTAGCCATTTTACATGCAGCAAGTTGAGCACGTAAGAGACATTTACCATAATGTTATTCTCTTCAGGCTGAGAGGTGTTTAGTTGCTTAAGTGCATAGATAAAAGACAAAAGCAAGTTACAACACTGAATATAAACAGGTGAACAGATTATTGGCACAAGCTAAGCAAGACTGTGAATTGAATACAGATAAATAAAACTGGTTAGATTTCTATTTTAAATACCGATCTCTTAAGCTAAATCAGTTGTACAGTAAGCATGGGAGAATGTAATTTTATCAAAGATTAAATATCTTTATAACAGGGGAGAAAACAGTAAAATGTAGATACAATTTATCACCTTATCCTGTCAAGGAAAGTAGTGAAACAGAAAAGTTAGCATCATAATTCAATACACTTTGCTAACGATCAGTTCAGCACTGTTCATCTGGTGTCTTCCTTCATAAACCAGTGAGCCAGCACGAGAGGAATCGTTCACATCACACCTACATCCAGGCTAGTCCTTATTTCTGTATTTCAGAGGATAAAGTAGAGATGAAATTTGCTCACTTCTCTGGGAATTCTACAATCCAATACTTCTTAAAGATGCACACTGCTGTTAACATGTAATTAAAATTGAAGTATAGGCAAGGTAGTGAATTAAGAGGCCATGGTCTCTCAATATATGAGTATTTAAGGCTGGTCAAGCAGTAGGAGCAGCAATTGGCAATAACTCTGTCCCAGCACTAAGCTCTGGATGCCGACATTTGAGTTGTTGTTCCATCACCAGTGTGGAGCCTCTCTTTTAATACTGAGTGCAAGTGGAACAACTTCCTTATGGTTTTTCTGTTGCTTTAGAAAGTAAGGTAAATACTCGCTACCACACCACAAGGAAGTTAATAACCACAGCACTTCCCCACACCGCCCCAAAGCCTCACTGAACAAATCCAGGTAAAGGAGCAGTTCCCTGCTCATTGCTTCTCTATCCACCGCTTCCAGATGCCACTGCTAGATGACTCAAATGTTGCTCTGCTCTCCACTGTGAGTCTTACAATTTAGGAAAGCTTCTCGACTAGAGAAGTAACTTTTTTTGCATAAAATTTGCATAATACAAGGGAAATGCATTCACAAACTTAAGACATACAGACACTTTAAATACACAGGGATAGTGTGCATGACGTGGAGGACTGAGACACAGAAGTAGAACTGTCAGATAGGGATGATGTTTTTTTAGAAGGATCACCATCCCAAAAACATGAGGTGCTTCATCTACGTAGCTCAGAGATGATGCTTCCGAGATCTTTCACGACAGCGATCCCTTTGGAAAAGCCAGCAAAATCTGACAGTCCCACTTCTGCCTCTTCGTCATGCATGCTGTCCCCACATGTTTAAATTGTCTGCATTCTTTTGGCATCTGTGTGCATTAATATTTACAGGAAAAACCACTCTCCATTACCTGCTGCACTTTTAGGAATGCAGTCAAAAGACAGCTATGAAAATACTATAAGCATACCCTACTGAAATTGCATACATTCCATTACCAATTCCTCCACTTAGAGGCATTTTAGGAGTTTAAAAGCAAAAGCTTTTTAGTTTATAGTAATTTTTATCTCCCGGAACAAGGATTTCTTGAGGGAATAAGAATGGATATGAAATCTGAGTTTACGAGTCTTGCCCTGTTTGGTGATATGAAGTAGTAAATAATACAGAAAGAATAAACTACAAATAATTTTGATATAGGGAAGTTCAGTCTAGACAGGTTCATCAGTTGGAAGTAATCATACATACGCTTCAATGCTCATAGAAATTCAAATGCCAAGACTTGACCTCTGAATGCTAGGTACTCACAACCATCTTGACAGAACGCTTCAAGCCATTTTTGGCAGCATAGGCTCATCTAGCATAAAACAAGGGGACAATATTTACTTGGGTCAAGTAAGTTCAATTCGATGGAATATCTAAAACCAGGAGACCAACACCTTGACCAGCAATTCTCCTCTGTTTCCTTGTGTTCCACTGAGGCATTTCTTACAAAGTATCTAGAAAAATAGCGAGGGTAGGAAGCTACGACAGGAAACAACCAAGCAGCCAAGTTTATAAATATAAATCACTAAGTTTGAAAGTTACGGACAAATTAAAAACAAATTAAAAATCCACTTACTGCAGCTCGAGCTTCTGCAACTTTTGCCTTCTTCAATCTGGTTTTGGCTGCATCCAAATCTAGCCTTTTATTTTGTAATAGTTTACGTTCTTTCTGAAAGCGAGATGGATGAGCTTGTGAGAACAGGTACACACACTTAGAAGCAAAAGCCTGTCTACTAAAGAAGTGTTTGTGATCAGGTATCACACACAGAAAGGTTCTTCAGTTGAACAGAGGTAGAATTAGATCCTAACTATTCTCACACATTTTACACTCAAGATAGATACTTCTAATGGAACAACTGCTACGAAAAGCAAGTTTTCAGAATTATTTTTATTTTAACTGGTCAAAAGGAAGGAAAATACACCAAAGGCACCAATTTTACCTGACTTTTCCTACATTACTCTGAGGAAAGCAATAATGCACAGCTCTCTACTACTTCATTTTGAGGACTTACAGTCACGATTGTTGTGAAATGCTGAAGGATGCACAATTCAACTTACAGTGATAGTTTTGTAGTCTCCTTCGATAAAGTTTCTTAGGGGAGTGAGAAAGTTAATAGCAGATGTTTGAATTAGTTCTCTGTCTGCTGTCCCAATTCGCTTTTGTGTTTCTCCACATTTAATGAGTGCATTTCCTGTAAAGGAAAATAAAACACGTTACTTTCATAGCGATTCAGGCAGGAAGTGTAGGCCAGCAGTTAAAGACAGTGCGATGCCATCACAAGAGACTTCAACAGAAGCCTGGATCAGTTAGAAAAAAGAAACAAACAAAAAAAACACAAACAAACCCCCCCACCCACAGAAAAGAAACAACGACCCACACCAAACCAACCCACACACCAAACAAGCCCATTTTTATTAATAACAATCACAGGTCAAGGAAAGATTTCAATGACAACAGACACAGCCTCGTAACTGACTACGGCCACTGCACTGCGAACATCTCTTTTAGAACTGGCTATACACCTACTTATTCTGATCAAACAGCCTCCTGCCCTTTTACTTGAATTTTGTGTACGTCCGGAGAAGTCGGCAGCAAGGAAAAGAGCCCACTTAACTACTGGTAAATAAAGTGCTTTTCCCCGTCCCCATCAACTCCAACTTCTACATACACATTTGTACCTTAACAATACTCTGAAATTCAGTTAGGTACTGAAACTGAAGTCAAGGTATCAGGAATAGTTATGACAATAATGTTTCAACAGCCTGACACAGCTGAGCTAGAAAGACACTAAGTTTTCAGAGAACCAGAATACTTTGTGACACCCCAGGAAGGCTAACAACGTATCGATCTTTATGCTTGTAGTTCATGTTACTTGCCGGAATTCTAAAAACTCTGCAAGTCAAAGGACAGCGTGCCTCCAAGTACAACTCTGCCTGATGTTAGAGAGCAAGGCTTGAGGCTGATGATCAGAAAGAAGGCCATAGGTAACAGAATAAAACCATGCAGAAGTAAGAGGAAAAGAGCCTGCCATTCTTGATTTTTGTATTCAAAAAATACCTTTTAATAATTATATAATTAATTAATTATAATTAATGCCAGAGTAAAAACATTAGACATAACACCCCCAACCCTCCTATCATAGGTATTTAAATTTGCTGGAGAAAGAAGGCGATTTAGGTTGTGTTCTACATTCTCATCTTTAGCAAAATACTGTAATTAAGAAAAGCAGGAATACAGTCAAGTTAGAGAGGCTTCTTACTACAGAAGGGAATTTTGGATAACATTTTCACTCCACACCACAAATAAAAGGCATAAGTGTTGTCAGATGTGCGAATGCGTTCCTTTAGCAAGGAAACCAAATTTCAGAACTAGTTGTTCTGGTAAGAAAATCCACAAAGACGGCTGTAATTCCAGCAGTAGATTCTGTTTCTAGATTTGGATAGAAACCTCATCTCTGATCTCCTAATGCTCAAAAGTATACAGCAAGTCATATCAAGCCGACACAAAAGTCACTGAAGTGTTTTATCTAGAGGAAGATGAGAATTATCATTTTACATGAAGAAAACTACATCCTTACATTTCTTTCCCCCATCATTTCTGCAGCACAAGCCATTTTGTTACTTCTACTTACCATAAGCTGTTCCTGGGCCGAATTCATTCCCAGCATCAATCATATACTGGCCTAATAACTCTGGATTATTCATGCGACTTGGTGCTTTGCGGTCCAGCTTCTCATAGACAAATTCTTCTATTCTGGCATCTAACAAAAATGACTTGAAATCATTACTGTCATTCAAAACACAAGTTAGAAATAGAAACAACAAAATGAACAGGAAAAACAAAAAATCATGTCAAAATTCAGACATTAAGCTCAACACTATGTGAACAACAGGAAGCCAGAGATACTGTTCTTGGAAACAGACTGTACTCCATGTCTGTTGTGTCATGTTCATGTGCTTTTCAGAGCCACCTCTGAAAGTGAAAAATTATCCTTGTCCTCTGCCTTCTATCAGTGTATTTATAGAGTTTTTCAAACTTATGTCCAGAAGTCTTCACTGTAAGAGCATAACAATTGTTCACCAGAATTAGCAGTGTGAGAAGTAAGTTCAGCAGCTTCTGTAGGTTCCTTGTTAAGATATTCTGAAAGCTTGGTATCCTCAGAAATCACCACCTCTCTTTCCCACTCCAGCTGCTTCCTTGAAATGCTCAGAAACAAGCCACTACAGATCTGAGTGTTTCATTTCATGTTCCCATTGTTCCTTAGTTGGAGCAACAAAATTATCAAAAACTGGTGTGACTATACGATCATTAATACTGATCTATTACAGTACCGAGCCACAGTGTGGTTCTTAGGTGAAAAAGCCTCACAAACAGGGACACCATTAATTACAACAGCAAACTCCTCAGATCCAACTGTTCTGACTTCCTATTTAGCTCACTTTATTTATGCAGTCCGTATGAACCACTTTCTGTCTGCAATAGCAGAGATGACCACAAAGAAGCTCTGCAATGAACAAAAATGCCAACTTGATGCAACCAAAAATACTGCTGTTAATTAGATAACTTTCATCAGGATTAGATCAAGTAACCACTCTCACGAAGATCACAAAAATTAACCTGACACAGACAAACATGGGTAGCCGGGCACCAAAGGTGATCCAAAAATGATCCAAATTCATTGTTTTTTCTTTACTCTGTGTATACTTATTTTGACTAAATGACAAAAGACCTGAAAGGTAATCTACAATTATTGGATATTACATGGGTCTGACCTACAATACAATTTAAAAAGTGTTTTTCCTCCCCCAGACATTGCATTAACAACCACCAAAAGAAGTTCTCCACAGCACGTGATGATCCTTCCAAATCCGCTGCCAAGCAGCTGAAGTTACATCCACAAACGAAAACCACTGCTTAACGCCGAGTATTTTTAGCCGTCAGAAAACTGACTGGTCAGCGTAACTGGGATACTACCACATATCATCCTTCTACTGAACCTCCCTCCCGCAGCTCTACCAGCCCACAGTTATTGACTCGATATTCTGCAATTCCAAGTTTGTGAAAGAGTCAATACATGTTACAAATACTGAATGAAACAAACAAGACAGCTATTTCTTCTGGCCTTCTGTAAACCATATTGCATCCTTCCCACAGGATTACTTCTTCTGGTTTTCATATTTGTTTGTTGTTGTTTGTTTGTTTTTTTAAATACTGCTTTTATGCAACTAAAGGACGCAACTATTATTATTCCAAAATAATACTTCAAAGATCAGCACTATGAAGAATGTGTCTATTGGGCATGCGAGAAGTGCTATCAGTGTACGATTTACCTTTACTAATAAATGCTAACTCAGTATGTCAGCACAAGGAGAGTATTTGCTTTCAGTGCATAGGTATTAGCAGTATTTTAATTTTATCATCTGAGTGAACCTAAAGGAAGTTTCATTTTTTGTTTGTAATAGTAGTTCACCCAGTGGCGAGCGACCAAGTCTTGCCTTGAAATCTAGATCTAAACACTACGTAAACTCCTACAGCTGCCAACTCCAGTACAACTGCCACAAATGGCTGAGAGAACTGTAGGATTTGAGTCTAAAACAGACATTCACAGCGTTACTGCTCATAGCAGCAACTTCAGAAACAAACAGAATTAACACATCAGAAAACATCCTCCTACCTATGATTTTTTTCTGTTACTGTTACAGTCAGATTCACCAGTGATGGAAGCACATTTGAAACCTTCTTGCATTGCCCAAGTATGGTGTATAAAATGCTGGCAAATGGTAAAGACTCAGCATCTGGAGAAAATCATTCTTTAGTAAAGGAATTGTTAAACACAGACATTTCAGTTCACCTGGCCAGCTTCAAAATGAATTGTATTGTGCAGATAGTTTAAAGTAAAGAAACAGTAATGACATTTCTTGAGCCATTGCACCTACTCCATGAAGAGCTTTAGACTTCTTACAGCTACCTCAGACTTGTGGAATTACAGTGGGAAATTCAATTAAACAGGAAACAACTCAAAAAAAACAGCCAACCTGATACTGCCGAGGGTATGGAACCAATGTATAGCTTGAAGAGCTCTGTCTAAAGCTTCTCCCATTTGAAGGGTTAAGGAAGTACCAGGAATTGGTACACTGCCTCTGATTCAGCTCTTCAAAATGTGCTTTCCCTAACGTCAGCTTTCAAATTTTAAACCTGCTTTATTTAGTCATAGCTTACACAACACCTGTTACAGTAAACATTTACATTGGCAAATCTATCGGTTCAAAAAGTGCAAACAAAATCTTGAAGAGATCCTTACTTGGATTTGGCTGCAATAATACTTCTGTTTGTTTCATTATTTTTTCTGTCCACAGTTTAGTGCATTCTGCTTTGCTGAGAAGGTTCTCAAGGTGAGCATCCAGTTCAGTCTTCTCCGCTTGACCAAGCTTTTCTTCTGTGAACTACGAGTTAGGTTGAAAATACTCAGTTAGTTCATAGAAACCATTCCCAGGACAAGTTTAAGACAGTAACTATTCACTCATATTAGCTGCAGATCATGTTTTCAAAGATGTAACTGTTATTCAATCAATAAAAATATGAGGATAAATTTGAAAGTTAAGTACAACAACAAACCCTCCCTATCAGGTGATAAAGGGGGCGGATGGGTGTTAATCTGACCAAGGGAAGGAAGGTAATTTACAACATTATGAAGAAATCGCCTGCTCTACCTGGTACAGAGAGTTCTCACTTGAAGCATCTTGTCCAATTCTGCACAGTGCTCCTTGAAACAGGAGCCAAAAGGAAAGAGAGCATAGAGGTAACACAGGCAATTAGGAGATTACTTCAATCTTGTATTTTTTATAATAAGTTCATCCCTTCTCCCACAGCAAAACCTGAAGACGTAGCTGACTGTCATTGCAGCTACCTTTAATATGTTTTAAAAATGTTATCCTGTCCACAATAAACAGGACAAAAAGCAGTGAGTTTAAACTTCAGCATGAAGATATAAATCAGAATTAGACATTGTGGAAAGCTTTTAAAGACAAGAATTAAATGCTAAAATAGACTTTCCTGGGAAGTTGCAGAATAAATATCTTTGGGGTGGGGGATGTTTTGCTTTGCAGAACAGGGCAAATCAATGTTTGAGGAACAGTTTAGATACAACTGATCCCGTTATGCCTTACAGAAAGAGTAAGATGACCTCTGCTGTCCTCTTCCAAGCTGTGTTTTCAGTACAGTGTAACTCTATTTAGCAAAACAAATCCACCTGACGATCCATTTAACTCGATATTAAATTCATGCCAACTCTTATTAATCCACAACCAGCCTGTACTTCAATCCCAGTTCTCTGGGAGAGGAGAAAGCCACGTGTTTCCCATCAGGGAACCAAGCAAACCGGAACTGAGGGCTTTGCCTCTCCTCAGAGCAGCAGTTCCTCATGACAGAGATGATCTCATCACTTGACAGCCTGTTCAAAGTCGGGCGTTTTCAGAAGAACCTGGCTTATGATTAAATCCCTGACAAGCTTACCACAGAGAACAAACGAGAAGCGTTTTGACTGTTAAACTTCGTTCTTAAGTTCTTCAGCAGGGTATTTAAACTCGCAGTAAGAAACAAGAATAAGAGGCAAGTAAACTGCACTGTCCACGTTTGCTTTCATTTCCATCACATGTAGAATAAAACCAATTCATGTCATGCACATCTAAAGTCTAGACAAACCCTGCAACATTTGCAGTTCTACATAAAAGCAAGCGGCTTTTGTGAGAAAGTTCAGTTGTATAGAGAAGAATGGAATTTATTTATGGATTATCACTACTCTGGTTTAAAAGGCACTTTAAAAAGATGTCAGGTACCATAAGTTGTTCTCAAACACTGTTTACAGATTCATTAGAATACAATATGAATGGTTTTGAAATGATCTTTTACTAATTGCAGGTAAGAGTATTTGGCTATGAAATGGGTTTCCTATTAATATTTCCATAAATCTGTTCAGCTGTGAGAAGACTGCTTAGCCAATGTTAGATTTCACACATACACTTACAGGAAAAACTTCATTTTACCAACACTGAGCAGCATGGTCAACAGCAGTTTGACAGAAGCATGGTGTCCAGCATCCGTGTAATGTAACACTGCTGCCACTCTGATTTCCCATCTCGGTTACCCTGAAACCTGAATTTGAGCTGGTCTTTCTGTTTTATGTCCTTTTTCAGATATTCCTCCATGCCTTCTGAAGGATAAGAAATAAATAAGGAATGTGGTCCTATGAAGCAGGAATTTTTCTTCTGCCTAGAAAAACTGTTCCGAGACAGGCAGATACCAATGGTTTTCTACTTCGTGTGGCGCTCTAAAAAAGTTTTGCTTTCCTTTTTATTAAAGCTTAAAAAACATGTCATACAGAGATACTTAATGTAAGCACTGCTGGAATAAATCATATCAGTGAGTCATCTAATCCATCTATCTTCATTAAATTCAAAATATACACACGAGTTGCCTGAACGTGACCAGCTCACGCAGAAGGAAATTGTACTGGTTTGTGTACAGCTGGCTTATCACAGCTCAATCGACACTTCAAGATTATACTGCAAAATTACTAGAAGGAGAAATTACACTAAGATAAGTCTCAAACTTCAGGCAGAAGTAATGAACAATCAAAGTGTAAAACCTCAGCTCATTCCCAGCTGCTACTCAAGCAGTTTGATTTTAGAGCCTGGCGAGGGGGAGGACTCACACTCCTAATACTACACTCCACAGCATTATTTATTTCACCTCAGATACCACTAACCATAACCATTCACTGCTCTGTTCCACAAACTGCAACTACTGCAAGACTGACTGAGGATTCCTTCAAAGCAGGAGGAAATCCCAGAATGTGAGGAGCTGGAAGGGCCCTGCAAAGCTCCCCCAGTGCAACCCCTGCCAGAGCAGGATCACCAGAGCAGTCACACAGGAGCACGGCCAGGGCTTTGGGTGTCTCCACACAAGGAGACTCCACAACCTCTCTGGGCAGCCTGGGCCATGCTCCATAACCCTCACACTCACAAAGTTTCTCCTCATCTTCAGCTTGAACCTCCTGTGCTCCAGCTTGGGACCACTGCCCCTTGTCCTGGCATTGGCCATCCCAGAGCAGAGCCTGGCTCCTTCCTCCTGACACTTAACCTTTACATATTTATAAACATTAAAAATGTAGGTTTTGGATTAAGATGGCCAGTAGGCTTGGTTTTCCTGTAAATTACTAGCTAGAACATAGCAGTCTGAACACTGTATAATCTCATCCCCAGAAGGAACAAGTTTCCTGGAACATGAATATCAGGTTGTGGGTAAAACAGCCCCAATCTCCTTGTCACAGAAAAGTCTGATAAGCCTGTGAAACACTAAGAAGATGTTCACCATCTTGTAAAGCAGCTGAAACAAGTCAAAATGGAAATTTTAAGTGATTTTTCTACACACCATCTTATACTGCTGAACAGTTTCCTAGAGTTTGATGGGAAATGCAGAATTACAGAACTGTAATTTTTAATGGAAGACACAAAATCCACACCCAGATAATATCTAAAAAATTTCACAAAATTGTTACCCTTTAATATCTGTAGGCCTTATATAGTAATTTTAAAAACAAAAAAACCACCAACAAAAACCAAACAAAAACAAACACAGAGGAAGCAACAGCAGCACACGGAGTATGAGCTACTGAGATTGTAAGAACATGGTAAGGGATTTGCTCTTGTACCTTGACAGCTTCATTAAACTTCTCCTTTTAGGGGAAAGTGGCAGCTGGTAGAGAAAAATTATTACTTCCCCATTTCCACTGAATTTTAATTTAGATTAAGGAGATAACTGATGCAGCTATTCAGATGTAAACCAACAATGTAGATAGAGAATAGTGGAGCAAACCACGGTTCACACACCTTTAAACCACGACAGACGGCAAAAACCTACATTAGATTTAATGCAATAAGCCAATTTAAATGTAAAAAGTCAAGATAAAAGAGATAAAAATCACAAGGTCCTGTCACAGGATCTCGCAATGAAGAGTGAACTGCATCTCCCTTTCTTCCTTGTCCAACAAGAAAAGGGAAAGGGGAGGAGGCTAGAAAGGAAGAGATGATCTGGGAAACACGTAGACCTGGAAGAAGCCACGGGGGGGGAGTGGAAATAGGAAATAACTCCAGCACAAAGACTGCTTTAAGTTCATTTAAATTTGAGCAACAATGTTTTCTGACGAGTTTGCATTTTCAGAGCTCTGCTGCACTGCTGATCATTGGTTCCGCCTGTATATTGAGATTTAGGCAGTACATCAGAGCGATCAGACCAGATAACAACCTTAATCACATCCTAAACGCGACTGTGACCCAGCAAGAACTCAGGAGAAACAGAAGTGGATTACTGGGCACTGCCTGGATGTCCACCTCCCGACAGGAAATCTGTTCAGGTTTGATTATATAAAGAAAGGGGATTAGGACTCAAGACAACAGCTAAGGAACAAAAGCCAATTATAGTGCCCTTCGCCTGAAGAAAGGGGAAGACCAGCTCAGAAACAATGGGTTACCAAACAAGCTCCAAAACGATACTAAAGCTCAAACCAAACCAAAAGGCGTAAGCGGACAGACACTTTCACGTGTCACATCAGAGTTCAAATTGGACCGATCGGGCAGCAGGGCACATTTTTAGCAGCCAGGGAAGACACTGGCCTATTTCAGGCGAGACACACCTTTGTCCTTTCCATGCACAAAGTCCAACCCCATCTCCTTCCAGCTTATGCCCGCTCAACTCGTCCCCCCCAGCCCAGGCGCCTTCTCCTTTCTTTGCCTGTCCTGACCTTGGGCTGCCTCAGCCTCCCCCCGCCAGCCCCCGGGAGCAGCTGTTTTGCAACCAGCCCAGACAAAATCCCCTGGTCCTGCCAAGCCCAGGGCTAGCAGGGGACCCGCGGGGGAAGGAGCTGCCTTGAGAAGGAGACACCTCACAGCAGCACATCGCTGTCTTTGCCAGGGGTCTGGGCTC
>NW_010205218.1:176419-200866 GCF_000695765.1 Mesitornis unicolor | reverse complement strand
CTTGGGGCACTCCACTCGTTACAGGCCTACACACACATACACACTATATATGGATGCACACACACACAGAGTCAGTGGAGCTGTGTCCTTCTAGAGATACGCTTTCAGGGTATAAATACCATCATTTCCCTCATTGACCAGACTGCATTAGACAGATGGTCAGTGCAGTGCACACTACACTGACCATCTTGAACTTCTACCTGCTCTGGGGGAAATTACTTTGCAGATCAGATGAAATGCTTATACTGTTCCAGTACTGTGCAATGATATTTATGCTAATGCACTGTATACCTGCAACAGCTTACTCTAAGCAGATTGTATTTTGTTGACTTAACTGAGATAAAAGATGCAGAGTCTGGGCAAGCCAATAACAGGTTCATGGCTGAGATGGAGAATTACAAAACTCCAGTCAATCATTTACTTCCACTAATGGAGACTTCTTAATTCTCATGGGCAAACCATTGTTTTCATTATATTTAAATTTTGGTTAATGCTGTTGACATTTCACAGATATGTTTACTACTCAATGGGCTGTGTGGTCTTGTGTTTCTCCCAGTCAGATAGGTGCTATGGAGGAGAGACTAATTGTAACAGGTAAAATTAAAATAAGCATACCTATAATGTAGGTGGAGAATAAAACCATTTATGCTCTATTGTTTTCACCAAAACAACAGAAAGAATCATTCCTATGCATATTCCTGATAAACAAATCAGAAAGGTTGCTGGTGACAGAGACAAAAATTAGAGCTTTCTAATTAAAGATCTCTGTTTACTGATTCTTCTTCCGAGTTCAAGCCATTCCTCAAGATCTCTGCACAGCAAACACTTCCTACATCCTCTAAGGCAGAATTTGATCAAAATAAAAATAAGAGGAAAAAAAAATTTCCTGGTCAGATTAAGGAGAGATTATTTTCTTCAAGATCGTCCTGTATTGTTCTCTCCTGCCCTATATTCTAGCTCAAGTAGCTGTCCCAGGCTGCTGCACTGAATGTCACTGCCCAGAAGCATTCACACTTGGGGAGAAGACTGAATTACAGCAAACCTTGCCCATTTTCAGTGTTTTGTAGAAAAAAAAACACCAAGACCACCAGTAGCGATGTGCTACTTACCATTTTGGTGCTATTGCAAGTGCCTAGTTGTGAATCTTCTTGCTTTTTGAGGACAACCTCCCAGTAACTCATCTTGCCTCCCTGAAGCCCCAAACCTGGGATTCGACAGTTCTGGACCATGAAGGAGCATTCAGCAGCACAGAACTGTAGCAACAGGGGACTTTACACAGCAAGGGATCATTAAACACTTGACTTAAATGAAAACTTACAATAGTTGTTTGAATACCAAATTTCTTCTCACTTCCTCAACAAATGCCTGTGATGTTACCCCTCCAGTAGGGGGCTTTTCAGAACAGGTTCACTCATCTGATTTTTGCTACCTCCATATTTCAACTGTGACCAAAGTGACTGTGGATGAGTGTGACGTAGACTGTATTTTATTTTATTCTGCCTTGATTTGAAATGTAGACACAGACTGGCAGAATTTAAATATTCACTGGGACTTTGCCTTAATTAACATCACTGTGAAATGCTCCCGTGCTGCCTTCTAAAAGATGCACAAGATTTAAAAGGTGCAGGTTAAATGTAAATAATTCTCAGTTCCCAGATTCTCATCCAGTCAGGAGAGTTGCCAAGAGCTTGTGTGTTTATCTTCAGATCTATTGGGAAATTTCCCAAGAGCATGAGCTCTCAGACATTTAGTCAAAACATCTAGTGATAACTGTCTCCAGAACATTCAGCAGCTCTTTGATTGACATATTTCTCATCAACAAGTTGGCTTTGTTTACACGTCTCTGAGAAGTACATAGGCAATGATGGGAAAAAAAAAACACAACCAGACTTTTCTGTTCTTAGACCTTCTTCTTCTGGCAAGATGGGGTTTATTTCAGGAACTGTTACCAGCCCAAATTTGCTGGCTTTAACCAGCTGGGCTATGCCGAAATGGCCATGCAGAACAGCTTTCAAACACTCCTTGAGGAGGTTTCCAGCAGCTTTGGTCTGAAGCAGGATCAGCAGAAGGCAAAGAAAGCTACTTTTTGTTTTTTCTTTAGCCCGCTTCCTATTTCTGGACTGAGCATGTTTCTTCCACTCCTGTCAATCACATTTTTAGGAAGTAAATTCTGTGCCTTCACAAAACACGTGGACAACTTGTGATACACACTGAGAGCCGCCAGATCCTGTTTTACTTTCCTTAACTGCATACAATTGTATCTTATCAGACTGACCAATCCTAACAACTCCTCTCCTTCGTTAGCAGTTTGACCACTTTTAAAATCCTGCCAGAGATTGCTGAGGCTCCACTTCCAATGTGCTGCCAAGACAACACACCACAAGCTGCACCTCCAGGAATCTAGCGTATCCATCTCAAAAATATCTGTAATACTGACTCACCTCACAGGGTTGTTGCAGAATTTGATTTATTTATGGACATACTGAATTCATTTTACTTATTAATCACTCCACAGGCCTTCATCTACCTTTTCTTGTATGCTTTTCTTGTAGCACCTCTCATTGTGTTACCTAAATATGCACCCATCAAGCTGCTAAAGGAAAGATTTCTGTGCTTCTTTTCTTACCACATTAATTCATGCAGTGGGACTCAAACCAGTCTAAGGAGAATAGTGGATATTGTCATGAATCCTAACTCTGTTGCAGCTTTCAATGAGGTGAACTATCTCCTGTCTACTACCTTCCTCAGACTCAGTTTTGCCAGAGTCATAGCTTAAAAATATACCCAAAAAAAGTCTCAGGATTGAAAAGGTACAACCAGTAGAGTACAGCTATGGAAGCCTAGACAGAGGGGTTTAGCAGATGGCTAAACACAGATGATTAGAACATTATTGTTTGAAAATATTGAAAGTTAAGAGAGGAAAGCACAGTGAAAGCAAAATAAGTCTTCTTTCTCTCACCTCCATTTCAGCCTGAAGAACCTTGGTGAGCAGATGCCTTCAGCTGGCACGGCAGCTCCTCTGGGAAGGTGGAATCTGCTCAGCTGTGACAGCTGGAAGTGCTCTGGAAGAACTTTTAGAAACTACAGCACCAAAGACAACCCTTGCAGAGGGATGGGGCAAGGTAACTTAATCAGCCTTATCTGCTCTCCAGTCTGCAAGCGCACTGTGACTTTTTTTTTGCCCCTCAACATATGAGTTTCCAGCTGCTGCAGATCTCCCAGGTGAGAAACCTTAAATCTGATCTGGTGGCTAGCATCCCAGAGGAAGGACGCATTTCTTGTTCAACCCAGCTCCTGAGAGCTGCACCACGTGTCAATCTGACAATGAGAGCACCAGAAACCACTTTGTCAATTATCCCCATTGCCCTTGGCCAGATGTGGGTGGACGTCACCCACAGCCTGAGCAACAGGCAAAAGCATTCAGGTGCTGTCCCTCAGAGTAAATCAATAAAACCTCAGAACTGTGAAATACTATACGAAAATCTACTATATTATCCAGCAATTAGGAAGATTTCTGTTTTTAAATCCACAGCTAGTAAGAGTTCTTGGGAAAAAAAAATTGCTGTTTTGGAACAGAAAGAAGGACAAGCTGTTTCAGTCATCATTTTATTACTGACTCACAAGGGAAATCAGTGAATCTACCAGTGGTTCATGCAATTCTGTTGCCAGCTTCTCAGAAAGGAAATGTCATGTATAGCAACTTGTTTTTCTATTGCAGCAATTAAAGTACATAGGAGGCCACAACAAAATCAATACAAAACTGGTAAATCCGTAATGAATGACAGCAAAATACTGATCTTCTTGCCTAAAGAAACGTCTGTCTAAATGCCACCGCAGGGTTAGGCAGTAGAAGGCTTTTCTGGCTTATTTTTGAAAAACGTGCCATTTTTCATCTGTTCTTTATGTATAGATCACCAAATGGCCTCATGCTTCTTGCTTACTTTGTTTGAGTTTCCTCTGAGGAAATTATGTTCGAGTGCAAATTTTTAAGGCTTGAGCTATGCCTGAGGCAAGTGCAATTTATACTCCATGAGATGAGTGCCTGGTTTGCTGCTGGTGAAATCCCTGGAGCTCACCTAGGAGCCAATGAGGCAGCATTCAGAAAACCCTGGGCTTCTGCTTCATCAGGACATTCATGGTTTTGATCCCAGGATCTTTCCCTGTTTATGCCAGGATGACACCCATTTCTCTCAGCTCATCTGAGTTTGGCAAGCAGGTATCTTCCTTCAGTGAGCCTTGGTCAGTGGTCCAGAGAAGGATATCAACTTCTAACCTCACAACAAGGAAACAGCAACTTTTAAAACACAAACATGATTTCAGCCAGTGAGAATGGCCTCTAGATAAGACTATTTTGTGCCTCATCACCACCTTGATGGTTTAAAAGGCCTCACTACTTCAGCCTTTTCTGTGGGAGCTGTCTCCATGGGGTCCTGCCCTTTTGGAGCCACCCTTACATGGCCCATTTTTTCTCTCTGCAGTTTCTTTCAAATCATTTTTTTGCTTCTTTTTGAAAAACCCAGGCTGAGTGCCTTTTGTACTTCTGTTATTGGAAGGATCTTTGCAGCTAATAGTGCACATATAGTTTTCCCCCTTGCCATGGTATTTACAGGCAATTTACTTAGGCAGAGGCCAGCCATTGCCTCTGACAGCGTCCTATCTGTTCTGCAGAACAACATACAGTAAGAGATACAATCAGCCAGTGCAGCATGATCTCAGTACCCAGGTCACATACAAGGCTCATAAATAATTGCAGATCAACCCTACAACCTTCACAGATGTAACTTCATCTGTTGCTTTTTTCCCCTGCTTTTTAATTTCCACCTGCTCTTCTATCAAAACTGTGGCCAAATGCCTTTTTAAGCAGAACTAGTAATGTTTCAGTTGTAGCCAGGACCTCTGCTTATGCACTGTATCTTACTGCATTTGTGTCTGGTGGGGGTTTTTTGTTTGTTTTCTGTTCATTGTGATTTTTTTAATGAGCCAAATTGTTTTCTAGTGCTGGAATGGCTTGATCTGCTGTACTAAACACTCATTGTGTCTGTCACATGCTTATCTTATTTCAGCACTGAGAAATCAATAGGAATTGATTTGAGAATGTCCAATCTTATCAAGTATCGAGTAGGGCGCTGGGACAAATGCTGAGTTGATGGTATAACATATAGATTTTAACAAGGCATGTAGCCCCAAGTATGACAGCCTTGTTTAAATAGGATGATTGGACTCCAAGGTGTTAAATGTGTTTGTTCTTCTCTATGCCCTCGGCTTTCAGATGGTGCCGATTTCCATACCAGCTCTCTCCCAGCTTAAACCAGAGTGTAAGCACACTCTATAGTCCTAGCAGAAGATTATGTAGGGAAGAGAGAAACTGTTGCACTTAGAAACATAAACGCTGCCAGCAAATGCTATTTCAGCAATTAGCTATGTTTAGTAATTATGCTAATGTTGATTCTCAAAAGGCTGTTATTTGCTCAGCATGTTCTTCATACTTTATCTCTCTACCTGCCTAACCCTTTATTTTCACTCTAGCTATTACTGGTTGTTTGTCAAGTTAAGTGATGTTTGCAGCACCAAGTGTTGTCAAGGTACTGTTGCTTTAGCTGAATTCCTGTTTTTCCAATACTGGCTGCTGTGATTTTCTGCTCATCACTACTACAAGGCTTTGGGGATTGGATTTCAGTGCTTTCAAGAGACCTTGGGTGCTGCAGATGTTATTGGTACTTCAGTCTGTGGGGTGAATAAGCAGCTCCTGGGGTCTCTAATGACACCTTTCACAGAGTGTGATGGGCATCAATTTGTAAGTATAGAACTGGTACAACTGGGGAACCTGTGTGCTCCTTCACTGCTGGATCAGCACTTCACCTTGAACCAGAGAATTAACTGTGAAAAGACCCACAGCACACACTCTCATGAATATGACCATAACAAAGTTTAAATGACAGAAGTACAGCAACCTGACTGATTAGATTTGAGAAGTTACCTAGTGCGATACCTGCACACTTAGATGTATAACTGATTGCCAGCCCACAGCCTGCACAGGCGGGTGTGTGTGTATACGTATACATACATATATGTGCATGTGTGTGTCTTGTCTGTCCATATCAAGAAAGCACTCAGTTACCTGTAGGTGCAAACCAGAATTGCACCAAAGGCAGCACACTTTAACATGGATGAGACTAATGGACTGGACCATAATGTGCTAGCATCAAAGGCTGTACCCTCAACTACCTGCACACCACTGACCATTGGCCTCAGCAAGTTGCTCCTCCAGAAGATGCATTGGCAGAAGAGAAAAATGTAGCATTGTGCATGGAACAGGGCAAGAGAAACACTGATTTGGGGAAGGAAAAGGCAAAAGCCTGATTCCAGATAGTCTGCGTGCACAAGGCTGGGACACAGCTCTTTAAAAAGAGCCAGTTTCAGAGACAGGGTCATATCTGTACCTCACAACACATCACAGTGTCTCTGAGCCTAGGAGCATCATGAATTTATCAGTGCCAGTGCTCCCTAGCAAGAGGCCTGCACTGCTTCCTGGTTCCAGCCAGGCTCCCAGCAAAGCTCTGTGCCGTGTCACTGCTGCCTCCTTGTCTCCCTCCTCATGCTCTCTTAGCAGATACCTGCTGGCCAGAATTCTTACAGCAGTTCCCAGTTTGAGCCCAGGTTAACAAACTAATTTCTAGACAATTCCCATGAAAGGTTTGTGATTTAACATGGTAGGGCTATTTCAACAAGCATCCTGCAAACAGCAGCCTATGCTGAAGGAGAGGAGTTGTATGACATAGAGATGAGCCTTCCAGCCTCAGTGCCAGACAGTAATACCAGGTGTATTTAATTTACCAGTATATACACAGCTTTTGAGAGCTTGGCTCCCCATTGCTGCCTCTCCACAACACACAGCAGCCTCAAACACATGGTGCTGCATTGTACACGTTCATAAACTAATTTGCTCTGCAAGAAGATACTGGTGTCAAGTAACAGTCATACCTTGCTTGAACATTATGGGCTACAATTTTCTTTCTTCATTGAATTTTTTTTTCTTGTAATTTTCCACCATGTTTCTGCAGTTCAGGGAACAGATTAGGAATCCCCCTGTGGTTAATTTAGCATCTATTAGCTTTTTATCAACTTATTTGTGAATTAATTGGTAGGACTTTCTTACAAGAAAGAAATTACATCTGATCATCAACACTCAGTAGAGAGCAAAAGCTAACCTAGAAAAGGAGCAACGCTCCCACGCAGAGATGTGCAATCTCTATAAACAGCAATGTTAGCAAAGAGCTAGCTTGTTTAAATGGTCAAGATAAGCAAGGTACAAATAGGGCTGACTTGGCATATGTGCTCATTAACTTAGATGTGGGAGCTTTGAACTGAAGAGAGAAACGATTAAGCTCTAATTGTATCTTCTTTAAGGGGGCATTTTGAACAGCCAACCCTTTTGTAAGGTGGCTCTTTTTACACACATCACGTCTTCCTATGGATAAACAGCCCTTTATCTCACTTGACTTTTCTGTTTTCCTTTCTTTGTGAAATGCTGGATCTGATTTAAGTTCTAATGTAACACCCAGCATACAGTGACTCAAAATTCAATAGATCTTCCTTGTTGCCTCTTTCCTTTCGGAGTCCTCATCAATGAAACCCTTGAAAATGTTTTAAATGACCAATATAGAGTAGTGCTCTTTAACTGTGTAATCAGAGATGATTTACTGAATGCATTTCAGGGTGATTGTAGCATGTGTTAGGGGATTGCTCGAGAAAAAGAGGAAAAAGTTGCTAAGGCTTTTTTGTCTCCTTGCAAAGGGCAATGTAAAGCAGTAGGAACACCAGCTGTATATGCCACTATTATTATGGAATAGGGACTATCCATTAAAAGACAGAAAAGCCAATATGTCAGGTATTTGGAAAATTTCCACTATCTGCAGGACCAGCATAAAGCACAGGCCACAGTGATAGATCAAGCTGACCTATTTCCTAGACTGGGTACTGAATCATACTTGCTATTTGCACACTCATTATTTTCACCAAATGCATCAGCAGATGCAGCGAACTGCTTTGTAAATTTAGTGGAAACTCAGTTTAAGAGCTGAAATGTGCATCTATCTAATATAAACACAAGTTCTTCCTACAACATATGTTATTTTTTTGTCTTGGAGCCAGCTGTCACACTATGCATATGTAGAATGTATTCAGGATAACAAGAAGGAGCAACAAAATATAACAATCAATGGCAGATCTCAACTGGTGTACTTCAGATTTACTCCATCAGTTTTGGCTCAGTGCAATTGTGGCAGTTTAAGCAAACTGAAGAACTTTAAATCAACCTTTTTCCCAGTCTGTGAGAGCATTTTGGACCAGGAGGTGATCTCACATCATGTATATTGGCTTCTGCAGCACTCAGACCAAGAGATTGCTGTATTCACATTCTGCTGTTTCTCGGCTTCGTGTATCTAAATCAGCCCTGGAACATTATATGGCTGAACTTTCTTTTAGCTTAATCAGTTTCAAATATTTATTTGTCTTTCTAATCTGAAAGTCTTTCTGTGCCTACTTATCAGCTGAGTTGAAGCCAAGATCAGACACTCAGGAGTAAATATCTCACAAATGAGCTTGTGTGAAAAGAAAAAGAAAAGAGAACTTCAGTGGTCTGAGTGAGGATTAGAGATTGCTGTAACAGCATTGAATTTACAGGAGCTTGGAAACATAGGGGAGGTCTGATTTAGAGAAATATGATCATTTGTGGCCAGAAGGAATCAGGAGGGGTTTAGTCAAACTAGAATTTATCTTTTGGTGCTCCTTTACTGTAATTCCTGTAACTCCAATTATAGCAATACAATGCGTTGTTTAACCTGTTAACAGCAGGCCCTATTCATGACTTGATACATCCAACACCTCTTAATGAGCTCTTTATTTTTATGATGCCAAATTATTTGGGTGGTTTTGCTCTTGTTTAAGGAACAGTGTGGTACAAATATTTATTTAGAAAGCAAAAGAAGCCCTTATGGCTAAGCCAATACAACACTTTTGGGGATCCCATGCGGCAACACACAACTCAGGAAGAGTATTTAATGCACAGGGAGATATTGGGGTTACAAACCAATTTGGGAGTTCTGGGTGTGAGGCAAAACTGATTACTCTGTTTGACATGGGTTGATCTGCAAGTCCTCATGATACCCTCATATGTGGAGCGCACACACTGTATATTAATCTCTCTGGGACTTTCTAATATTTATCTGAGCTTGGGCCAGGTCGGCACTAAAGCTGTCAGAAAAGGGTTTTTTTCCAGTTGCGCCTTTTTTCTTTCTCTACAAAAATACCATATCCTAAATGTCTATCAGAATGCCCCAAAGGAGCTAAATTGCTTCAACGTCCTAATTTTTCTTACCAACAAGAGTAACTTGCTGTGCTGTTTCCAGGAGCACCATCATCTCCTCTCCTTCTGAGAGAAGAGGTGCATAATGAAAATCAGTGTTACCACGGGCTCTGCACTGAAATTGAGCTTGTGAAGCCCTTTGTGGGGGACTGATGGACATGAAGCTATGGTCCTGAACCAGCATTGGCCCATGCTGCATGGATGCTGAATGCTGTGCCTCCATGCAATTTTTGATTCTGAGATGAGGTTCACTTTTTTCAATGAAAACTGAGGTTTTCTACATAAACCTGACTCTTCTTCAAAGATATTCACTTACTAAAGCAAGATAATTCTCCCTCAGAGAATGACCCATCTTGCTCTCCAACAGTTAGAACCTGGCTTAGGCCTTGTGGCACTCTCATATTTCCTTTCCTTTAGTTTGACTCATGAGTTTTCTTCTTTATAAACAGATTCCACATTAAGTCCTTTCAATAAATGTACTGTCTCACAGTTCCCATGTATTTTCTGTTTCCCAGACAGAAAGTTTTCTATGGCTCAAAAATGATATCTTTAAGTCTTCACACTTTGGCTCCTGGGAGCTATTCTCACTGTCTCCTGCCCATCAGCACTGTTATATTTCCAAAGTGGTATAAAACAGTTAAAAACCCCACCTTTGGTCCACAGCTTCCTGATGTTTTCTTTCAGAAGGTGCTTCCCACCCTCAAGAATCAGTCACAGGACCTGTAGATGGAGAGTTGTCCTTAGACAACCTCTTCCTTGCCCTCACCCTCTGCTCTGCTTTCAATCATCTCAGGTTTTGTTTTGTTTTCTTTTTTTTTTTAAAAAAAGCCTATTTGCCTGCTGCTGGACGGCAGCAGAACAGATGCTCCAGAATTATGTTTCAAATCTATCTTTACTCTCAGGCAAAACTCAATATTCAGGGGCATGTTTGGGTCAAAATTATTTCTTCATGGCCTTTGGATATTCATTAAATACGTACAGCTCTGGTATATTATCCCTTTTCAGTTATGCTATATTACTTTCAATAATAGCTACAATTTAGCAGGTGCACATACACCAAAACAAAAACACACAATAAAAGCTTATAGCTAAACTGTAACTCCATGAATTCAAGAGATAAAAAAGCAGAGACTTTATGGTTGTATTAAGCTACTTGGTAGGTGGGGCTTCCAGCACATAGGTCCTAATTCTCCAAAGTATTCAGCCTATGGAAGTTCATATCTCAATGATGTATTTTATTTTTTTAAACTGGACCCCTTTTTCCCTTGCTGAAGTCTATTAACTTCCATATGTTAAACTCACGTGTAAGCTTTGTTCAGGATAAGTATGCTTAAGATGTCTTGTAACCAAAAGCCAATTTGAAATGACCAAAGTTTCCAGCTTTGGATAGGAGGTACAAAAATGAAAAAGTGAAATTGTTAAAACTTTCAAAGCATTTTAATCAACTTTTTCAAGTAAAATCAATAGCATTCTGAAGCAGTGAAATCTGATGTAAAATATCCTTGCACTGAATTTCTGAATTTCCCATTCTGGGGTGGGTGTCTAGACACCCCTATAATTAATACTTTCATGACTGCCCATCTAAATGGATACCTGATGGAAGACAGAAACATAATACCCGTGTAGATAAAAATGTCTTTACTAAAGGCCCTGCCAAGGCAGTGAAATCTCCTGGCCTGAAAGAAAAGCAGCGAAGTTGGGGGCAATGTGTGTGTGCGAGTAATGAGTGTTCCCAGAGATGAAACTCACTGAAAGTGCTGAACATTCAGACAGTTGTAGGAGGCTTTGTTATGTATCCAAAATGCCATTGCTTGGTATTAATTGAAAACAGGACTTATTGTGTGGGGTTATTGAAGGAGCCCCTGTGAAACAAATATGCTGGTCACCTGGGAGAGGTAATGAGGCACCAGAGAAGCTACTGCTTAATATTACTTAAACAAAATTTGCCAGTTTACTGATATTGTCATTTATCTTTTATTACTTTGGGATCTGCTTCAGTCCCTGGCATGGGCTTAGTGCCCTTTAGCTCAATGATACTTGTGGGCATATGCTAATTATCCAGGATGAAATTGGGCTTTTTTATCACAATAATTCAGCAAAGCTGAGTTCTTTTCACTGGACTATGAGTGCTCTGAGTAAGGAACCTGTCTGTCATCTCCAAAAGTTCACTTCATTAATCTCACAAGAGATGAGGCTCAGTCCTGGCTGAGTTATTTGTAAGCAGACAGGATGGGGCTAAGTGTGCAACCCAGTGAGCAGTCAGGGAAAGAAACAGCCTCGACAAATGCAAGGCCCCTCTCCCAAAATCTGAATAACCAACTGTTAATATAAATAAGATGATTTTCCAAGACATCCTTTAGGCTAAAATGTGTGTAAGAGCGCAGATGGACTTCAGCATTTAGCAGGCAACCGTGAGAGACAAGCAACTCAACAACAACAAAGGCAACCTGCTTGCAGACAGGGTAAAAAATATCAAGCCCACCTTCTGCTCTGATAATAATGCCAACTTTTATTGCCCGTCAGTTACATTTTCCAACAAGCTTTTTCTTTCTTTTTTTTTGGCATATTGTCATGCTGCCCATGGGAGGAATGCAAAAGTGTGTTGTTCTCCTCCAAATATCTCATTAAAATTTACCTATGACAAGAGGCTTACAAAATACTTGCTAACAGCAGGGCAGGTTGCACTGTGACAGTCACTTTCCACATCAAATACAGTTGTTTCACCTACCTCGGGCTCCCTGTCCTGAACCACACTAGCCTGTTTTACTATCCTTGACTAAATACACTGTGTTAGTGCAGTCATGTGCAAAGCTTAACACTGTAGAGCCCCAGTCTATAAGGAGTCATTAGAGGCTATAGCAGTATAAATAATACATAAATCATTCATAACAATCAATAGCTATATTCCTCAAATGCTTTACTTCCAATGAATAATTCCACCAGCTCAAGCTGTCAGGCACAGCAGCAGGCAAAAAAAGCTGCAAGTGGCCCTGAAAACTTCCCAAATTATGGCTTCCTGCAGTTCTTTTACCTATGGCAGCTTTCAATGGGCTCTAAAAAGCAGACGAAGAATGCAGAAAATCCACAGGCAAGTGACCCTGGTGTAGTGCTGACAACCCACACTAAAGTCAGGAATGACTTAAATAGTGGAGAAAATGAATTGGTAAAAATTAAGTGATTTCGCAAAAAAATTAAGAGAAGGAGATAGACACAGGAAAGGATGGATGACAGAGGACTTATACAGCCAGTAAATACATGTGCCTCCTGATGTTTAAATGCCATGATGTTTACAGTCTGCAGTTTCAGAAAGGAATCACGGAAGACTGAGATTAAAATAAGATATATTGGGTTTTTGGTCTTTTTCCAAAATCCTATAGTCTAACACTGAATGAAAATTCTTCAAATGAACAGTGTCTGGACAAGTGTCTAGTCAACATGAAGCGTGTTGCAGCCTGTGCTGCCATGAAGATGTCTCATGGATGTCCATCTCAAAGGGAGCTGGTAGGCTCAGCCCCTAGAGACTGCCTGCAAAGCCACAGCAGTCTCACCTGCAGAGTAAGAAGGCTTTAGCTGAGGTGTTCTCATGTTTGAAGTCATTTGCCTGCTCCTAGTCTAGTTCACTTGGTGACACCTCTCCTCATCTGACCCCGTTTGCAGAGCAGACTGCTTGGCTCTCTGGGCACTTGCAATTTCACTGAAGTTAAGCTAGGACCAAGCTCTGATAACTCACTGACAAAGAGCTTCTGTGTTTGGATTGTGGAAAACAGCAGTGTGTAATGCAGTCTCCTCTGGGAGTGCTTGGTTTGGAAGTATCAGGGAGCTGTTGTACAATAAATCTAATCAGAATAAACTTCTGCATGTCCATAGCACCATTTTTTTGATCTTGCTATAACATAAATGCTTCCTGAACACTGAATAATTAAGCTCTGCAGCTCCCCTGAATAGTTGGTAATTAAGCTCACCTAATTTTTTCTATCAAGACAGCCCAAGACACTTGCAGCCTAAATAATTTGGCCAAGGCCACACTGCGAGTCCATGCCCAGCACCCACAACTAACAGTGCCTTGTCTGCTATCTTTGCATTTTGATCTGTATCAGCACATCAGTGAGATATGACAGCCTCCTCTCCAGAATATCACTGTCTCTAAGGCAAATCACACATATTTAGAAATACCTATTTTTAACAGATGCTTTTTTGTTGTTTTGAGGCGGTGCAGAGGGGTTTCTTTACTCCTGGAAAATTGGTGCTGTTTCTGGAAATGGGAAATACCATGAAAACTTTTTTTATGAGTGGCTAAAGTCCTCTCTGATGCCTCTGCTGCTGGGCACAACCTTACTGGAAAAATGGTAAAGGATCTGGCAACTGCATTTTGTTTCAAAGCCTTTCATTGCTCTGCCTATGCCTGCCAGCACAGTGACGCTCTGTCAGCTCTGGAAGCCTCTGACACCTCCCATCAACCAAAGGACACCCCTGCTGCAGTCGCTCCAGAGGCACTGGTGACAGCCGTCCTTACCCAGTGATGGACTGCAGGAGCCACATCACCATGGAACCACTGAAGAATCTCCCCAGTGATTTTGACAGCAAGCAGGTTTCGCAATCAGCAATCATCATCCACAGCAGAAGCAGAATGGCTGCCAGTGGGCAGGCACTGGCATCCTGCTCAGACCTATCCATAGCTAAATCCAGCCCAGCTCCTGGCCTTCTTACAGCACTGGTGTAACCCCACACATTGCCAATGCTGACACCTCCACCATGTGCCCTCCTGTGTTCACTCCTGTGCATTTTGGGGACACCCAGGCAGTCATTCCCCAACTGTTCCTCATTCTACTGCCATGCTTAGGGCTAAAACCAGTGAGATGACTTGGAGTCTCAAAGTGGCAGGGATTTTTTTGCTCTATTGACTGAAAAGGGAGCCTAAAGAGTTAACACAGATGGAGATGTCTAAAATTAGGTGAACTGTCCCACCTGATTTTCTACATGTGTGAAGACACCCAACTTGTGTCCCAGCTGTCAGTAATGAGGCACGTTAGCACCAACACTGCCCAAATGAATACAGCACACTTTCCAAAGAATGGCTTAATTTGCCCAGCTGCATGAACAACATTACACAGCTCCCAGAGTCCAAGCAAGGCTGGGATGCCCAGTGATCCAACCAGGCATGCTCAGAAGAAGATTCCGTTCAAGGCCACACTATGATGCAAAGACCCTGCTGTATCCCAGCAGGAGCTCCTGCCTTCCTCTCACCTTTTTTAACCACTTATCCACGTTTTCTATGTAATTGCATCAGTGTAATAGCCTTCTGTCAGGCTTCTGCTATTCATCCGTCACACATTACCAGTCTATTCTGATTTCTGAGGTACATTTAATCTCCTCTGACACCAATAATTTCCATGTTACCCCTTTATTGAGGCAATTAAATCTGCTTCCAATCCATTCTTTTAGAGTATAAATTTACATTTTTAGTACTAGTTTTTCAACAACCCTGGTTTCTTCACAGTTGCAGGGTTTAATTCATGTTTATGTTCAGTTCACGTGGCACCTTCACCACATGGTTTATTTCTGTCAACTACAGCTCCCTACAGATTTAAATTTCAGGCCAGGCTCACTTTACATTTCCACCACAAGACATGAAAACATATGACCAAAAATGGGATGTTTCCTTCTAGCTTTGACAGTTTGCTTATGTCCTATAACATTTTTATATGAAGAGTATAAAAAAAAATCTATCAAGACAGTAGCTATTTTCATTACAATACACGCAAATGCATAATCCAGTGAGTGTGAAAAACACACAGACAGGGCAGAAAAATCTTAATGAAAAACTCAACAGAGCATGCTGTACTTCTGTCTGGTGTTTCTAAGAAGTTGTCCATCTTCATGGTCTTCAGGACCACTTGCAGCTTAGAGCAGAACAGGTCAGTAAATGCTTTTGCTTGCATGATTTAGATAATTAAAAAAGCTAATAGCAAAGTTTATCTTCACTGAAGAAGTTACGTGCAACAGAGCTTGAACCTCAGCAGCAAAAGGCAGCCACACCTGACTACTTCTCTTTTTCCTTGCAGCCCTGGGAGTGCTGGACATTGGCACAAACCTGCCAAAATTGTGCAAGGAAGCTTCAGAAAATCCCTTTTATTCCCCACCAGCCTCCACACGCTGATGCTAAACCTCACCTTTGGAGATGCTCGGCACAGTGGCTCTGCCCCACCAGCCACAGCTCCCCAGCCCCAGCCATCGATCAGGCTGATATTACCACTGCAAACACTGTATTTGTCAACGGCTTGTGCTTTTCACAATCAGGGCATGATGGATTAGCCTTCATCTGAAAGGAAGGGTTAGACTTCATGAGGATTAGATCAGAGCAATGTGTGTGGGTCCCATGGGTGCTGCCCTGTCACAGTAAAGTCCCAACTGAGCAGTTATTTTCCTATCTGTAGAACAGTGACCAAACCCCTCAGGGAACAGTTCTCAAGTGACTTTCAAACCTGGCTGTGAGGAACACTTATAAAAAATATGACTATTTGACATTTATACGGCACTACCACTGCTGGATCCCAAAGCAGTGAGTAATAAGTCCTGTGAGCCACAGCAAGCTACAAAAGTGGGACCAGTCAAACCCAGCTCCTAGCATGACACAAAGGGCCCTGGGAATAAAGGGGATGATGTGCAAACCTTGCTTTTGCCACGCCTCGGAGCAGATTTACACCAGTAGCAACCAGCAGCACCGTCATCTCAGCTAAGCACAGGAAAACATCCTCCTTCTTGCCTGCAGTGTTCTGTGCTTAGAGAGACCAAAGAATCAGTTGTTAAAAGTTTCTCATGCTGTATGTCTGCCTCCAGAGTATTTTGTTACACAAAGCAGAGGGTGCTGGGTACCTTCACTTAGGTCTTTCTCTCTGCTTCCCTGGATGTCAACTTAGATTTGTTATCCAAACCTAGTATGGCCACTGGCTCCCCATATTTCCTCCCCGGATTGTATCTACTCTCGACCCTCCCTGATAACTCTGGGTGCCCTGCCGAGCTGCTGAGTGAACTACCAGTCACAGACAATTCACTGAGAGAATATGGACTCATAGAACAAATAAAACCCAAATTTTAAAAAAGTCAAGAAAGAGACAGAGTAGAATTATTTCTTCTTTAACTCAACTGTCCCAGTCCTACAAAGCTGTTACCTTCACGTGGTGAATCTTTGTTATGAAGGAGGGATGTCAGAGGCCACTCTGTCATGCAGGTTTGGATACCAGTGATGCACATCTCCAGCAAGGAGCTTCCAAAGAGCCAGCAGGACCACAGTGATGAGCCTGGTGCTCTCAGTTGAGCAAGAAGGGACCAGGAGGAACTTGCAGATGATTTTAAGTATGCAATGACTCTGATCGTAACCAAGCTGCTGGCTCCTGGGCTTAGAGAACAGTATGCAAGGGGTTGAAAGAACAGTGCCTGCTGGGTGGCTTGCAGGAAGCCCCGCTCTGGTCCCAGAGCAATGTGAGTGCATTAGTGCCTGCAGCAGCCAAAATGGCCTGGACTCGCTCCCCATGGCTTCCGGGCCAGTGCCCATCAAAGCCTGGCTGACTCCTGCTGTTCACTACCACATTCAGGACGGGGTTTATCAGAGAGTATCCATTCTGGGAGGGAGAACATCTCCCCAGCAGCACTATTCCCTGCCATGTCGCTCACTGCATGGCAGCAGCACCAGGAGCTGCAATTCTTGGGGTAGGACTGGGAGATTTCTCATCCTTGTAGAGATTCAGCTTCATCTGCACTGCTGATGAGTTCACAGGACAGACATGGTACTGGTATCACTGCTGCTACTGACAGCACCCCTAGCTGAGGCAGAGTTTTGGGGAGCCTCCTGCTGTTAGTGTACAACACGGAGGGCTGCTGCTGCCTGTCTTGCACATTGGGTGCTGTAGTGATTCATCACACCATCCCTCACCCTGATAACAACCAAACTGGACCTTTCAATCATTTTCTCCAATTAGTGAGAACAGTTTTTAGCTATTAGAACATTGTCTTTTTTAATTTGGATCTGTGGTATTTAGGACACAGTTGTTACTTAGGTACATGGGTTGTTAAATTAGTATTGTCATTTTGCCATCAATTAGCTTTTAATTAATGGGAATTTTACCTTTTCTCTCCTAATTGGGGAAGAGGAAGGGAAGAGAAGAGCAATCAGCAGGATAGGTATATGCAAAGTAACCTCAACCCCAATTTCACTGAGCAAACTATGAGCCACTAAGCACTGATGACACTGCCTAATGTGCACTATAACCGCTATAAACAGGATGAGCTACATTAATTTCTAGTGCTTCTCTACATTTTTGACCAAGAGCCACTACTTGAAGCCAGAATTCACTCTCTCCCACCAACACAGTCAGGACAGCTACCACCAGGCAGCTGTGCTGGGGTAGTTGGCTTCTCCAGCTGCAAAAAATAAGCAACTTCTGAACTTGTGGTGGGCTTTTGCACTAGGGGAAATGTACTCCAAAGGAGGGGAAGCAAACAATGAAAGACAATAAGGTAAATATCCTCTCACCTTCTCTACCATTCCTGATTTATTTACTGCTTCTTTTTGTTGCACTTCATGCTCATTATGGGTGAAGATCTCTCCATTACTCAACTGCCATGGCCCAGTTCCCCTGTTACATCTTTGCCATGGATTCCTGTCTGTGCAAAGCTCTCACCAGTGTCTGAAATGAGCACAGAATTTTGGGTCTGTTCATGGAGAAAAATATTCCAGTGAGAAGGAAAGTAAAATCTGGTGTTTCTGTGGAGTCTGAGCTCCCTGCCTGAAAGTGTGCTGGGGTGAGGGATGGATGGCGAGGTGTGAGAGCCAGCCTAAAGGATCACTATTGCAGTCCAGAAAGGAGTTTTAATCCATTAGAGGGGATGCAGTAGACATGGAGCCATTTGTTTCTTCCAAGTGAAGCAGTGATTATGCTTCTGTCCTTAAGCACTATTTCCAGGTGAAGGAGAGAGACAAAGCATGAATTTGTGGGAAGAATCAAAACCATTCTTAAACCCTCTTGGTTTAAGGGTTTATGGTACTTGCAACCTTAGTTAAAAATGGTTGAAAAAGCTCTTTGTTCACTGTACAGTTATACACAAAAAGCAGTGTATATTCATCTGCTTGTTACATGGCTGTACATACCAAAGTCCTTATCCTGAAGGCAATGTTGATTGTACCTCTGATGATTTTTTTTGTCACTGTAGCGACTGGTCCACAATTCCTTGACCATCTAGGTAAGCCTGTCATCTGCCCTTGCCTGTAGCAGCATCTCCATCAGCCTGTCCTTGATGCAAGCCCTGATAAATGACAGAATTTAAGCCAGCCACACTCAGAATTAAATAAAAAGTTGAGTTTCTCCCAATCTCTTTTTGCCTCCTGAAATTACCTTCCAGCTCAGTCCCAGACTGAATAATTCAAAGCTGATGGGAAATGAAAGTCATGGTCCATGGAGAGTAAATGGCTATTTAAAAGCAGCAAAAAAAGTTAGGGGAAAATTTATCCTCCCCCCACCCCTAAATCCACCTGAGTTGAGAAGGGTAATAAATCAACAGGTCTGTTGATAGTTTCTCTTCTAGCGTAAGCTTATCATCCCATTTTATCCATCTCATCATCTTGTGGACCTACAGACTGGCGATAAATAGACAGCTCCAGAAAGACTCAAGATAGCATTAAAGAGAAAAATGTCTCCCATCTCCTTGTTCGTTTATTCACACTGACTCCACTCCAGAGTCATCCATACAGCACCCTTCTCTCACCACCAGTCTAAAAATAAAACCCTAAGTAAAGCCCAGAAGACTGAGGTTAAGGACGGCTCAGTTTTGAGCAATGACACCAGCCACCGTCTCAGGGGAGCCTGACCCAAGAACCTGCCCGAGATGTTTTCTCCAGTGTCTCCCCCAGGGAGATCACCCCCAGCTCTCCCTGCTTATGGATGACTAAAGCCATCCTTGGCTTTTCCCTCAGGGCTTGCTGTTGGAGAAGATGAGAGATGAGAACAGAAGGACGTCACCTCCCCTTTGGCTTCTTGTTTTCTCTTTCTGGCCTTGATTTTTGACATACCTGCTCTAAGACTTGTCTTTCTCAAGGGTGCAGGAAAAGTAGTGCAGGTTGAGATCAAGTGTCCATCCAGGCCCGCATGCTTGCTCCAGTACCACCTCCAGCCTCACCCTCCTTTCCTCTCAGGGATTTTTTGAGACTGATGTAGTCTCTGAGTTTCGCAGCCACCAGTGCATCCCCTGCACTCTTTGCTCTACAGAGAAAAATTCACCTTTGTCCAAGCCAAGGCCCTATAGCAACACCCTATAGTGACACTAAAACCCTTGAGCTGACTCCAGTTCTGTCACTTTCATCCCTGTTAGCCACTGTTACCAGCAAAAATAGAAGCAAGGTGCTTCTTCTGGGGATTATAATGTATTTGGAGTTGTGACCTTACATTATAGTTAGCCACACTTGCAAGCCTGTAACTCTTTCTGAGTTACTTCTGTTGTCTCCATTACTGTCGTGTTCATTTGTCCCTCAGGCTCTAACGAACATTTCTCCAAAAGCCTTTCCAGCTGCAAACATGCCATGGCAGCTGGTTTGCAGGGAGGGAAGAGAGGAGCAAAGAAGGACTTGCTTGACTGAGGCTGCACAGGAGATAGGAAGTAGAACATAAAAATGAAGTCTGCAAAGTCTTGCTTTAACACTTACCTCGCCATGTCACCTTCAGAGTAAATAAATTTTAACTGGTCATCTAGAAATCTGATTATAAATAAATAAACAATTTATATTTTTTGGCCAGCCAAGCCCTAAGCCATGACATTGATATATAACATAAACTTTTCCCATTGAGATTTTCCTGTGAGGAGTCTGTTTTAGTAAGTAATTCCTTTAGTCACTGAGCTGGAGAGTTGTAGTACATACTTCTTAGTAAATGAGTTTGACGCAGCGGGCGTTTTCCAGATCTAAAACACAAGGTTATTTCAGTTCGTATATTTTTCTTCCTCTCCATCCTGCTTGGCTCAAGTCACTCATACCTTTTCGGGTTTTGATGTAGTGTTGCCATAAGAAGTCCTGCTGCCTGCTTTGCTACAAGAAGTGCAAACTTTTATCTCCCTCCTGCAAGAGGATAGTAAATCAGAACAAGCTGACAGCTTTGTCTCGCAGCCTGTTATCCATAGGTGGGAGGATGCGTCCCCCGAGATCCCATTAGGTGTGCTGTCTCTTCCACTGAACTTTCAACAACCACATTCGTGGAGACCTGCATGTCAAAGAGAGTCCACCAGCTAATGATCACTGGGAATTCACTTCCTCTTGCACTTTCTTTCCCATGCCCACCTCTTCTTCCTCTCTCTCACACTTTATTCCCAAGTTTATTAAAAATAGGCTCCATTTATTTTCATCACTTAGAGCCTATGTAACGGCTTCAGTGAAACGAGTGCTCTGTGTGGCACTGCAGACAGAAGCAGCATCTCCCTGGTGTGGGCAGGCACTGGGAGCCGTGCGAAGTGACTATAAATCCTGCCTTCCCTTTGCTGACACGCACAAAAGGAAAGCAGGACAGAGCAACAGGGCAAAATCTCTGGATGCAACAAACCCTCATTATGTCTAATAAGCTGCTCACCTCCCAGGTACAGTGAAACCACCATTCACAGACACAGAGGGAGAGCACGCCTGGAGCTTCTGTGAGCAACTCTCCTACTTCTCGAACTTATGAGCACATCCCTGAGACTGAACTCGACAGTGGGAACACGCAGCACATGGTGTGAGGGAGCTACAAAGTGAAAGAACTGGCAATATCTTGTATCCAGGAAGGGAGGCTTCTGCCATTGATGATATATCTCTAGGACATTGTTGTACAAGGCCTTTTCAACACAGGACGTGTAGATGGAGCAACAGCGTTACTGCAATAGGCTGTTCTGGTTTTACTGATGGGCTGCTAGCCCAGCCTCAAAGGCCTCTTCATCTCTCCCATGCTGGAGGACAAAAATAACATTTGGAAATTGCCAGACAAACCTGAGAGGACCTGTCACAGATGTGTAGTCATCCTGTGGCATCCCATCCACTCTTGTATCTCATCCATAGCCTCTGCCCTGCAAGAGAAGGGATGAAGACCTTTCATCACAGAGTCATTCATAAAAGCAGCATCATAGTGAAGACAGCAGAGCCCATTTTATGACTGGTGTGTGAGCACATGATGGGGGTACTGGAAATGCACTCACTCCAGGAAAGGAGCACATCTTGGGAAAAGGCACAGTGGGATACTTAAAACCCCCATGTGCTCATGGTAAATGCACTGACCTTTTCCATCAGTGGGTCTGGCTTCGGGCTTGCATCATCTATAGTAGGTAGAATAGCACATTTCCATCTGAGAGCTCGTAGCTCAATAGGGCAGATACAACTCTTGACCAGAAAAGCAGGACAGGAGGCATTTGAGAAGTAAGAAACTAAAAATATGGAAGCCCTTATGAAGGTCAAGATAAAGGCACCATGGGCAGTCATGAGAAGATGGGGAGGGGAAAAAAAAGCTTACAAAGCATTTCCTACTGTTTTTTTCTAAAACACATGAGAGGTTTTTGTCTCCAGGAGCCTGTTGGAAAGAAGTTTTCAGTTCTGCCTCTGTTTCTACAAATAGTTTTCTAAAAATACAAGAACCCAGCAATTATCACTAAAATGATTTAATATTTATTGTCATTCAAATGCTTATGTAGACAAAAGGCAAATGTAGACATCATCCAAAGTGTGGACCACTTCTTCCCTCTTTCTGTGCTCTGGATGAATAGAGAAAATGGAAAACTCTGTCCCTGGCTCTACAACTTCCACTGATGAGACCCAGGAGGTGCAAGGAAAACTCCCCAGCACACTTGCTCCAAATTTTGCTCTCTCCTGATGAATGCAGCCTGACATAACTTCATAAAATCACAAAATAGCTTTGAGTCTATATGCACAGGATCATTACAGGCTAGCAAAAAGACATTAACTTTCCTTACAGGGTTGTATACATAAGTGCTATCCACAGAGTCAAAGTTATGGTAGGGACAAGCCTTGCAGCAGGGGAGCTCTGGTCTTAAATCTTTAACTGAGGTTGTGCCCCTTTGCACAGCAAAGTAATGCTGAATGACCCTCCAAGCGCCCATTACAGCTAAGTCCGATGGACAGCAGAGAGAACAGGGCAGTAAATCCCTGCTGGAGCCTCCAGAGCCCAGTGGAGAGGAAAGACTGAGTCAGAAAACCATACTGCTTCCTGATAACGTTTTTCAAGGCTCAGAACCGGTTCAGAGTTTGCTTCACGTGTGTCCCTTTGCAGAGAGCAAGCAGGGAAGAAAGCAAAGCCCAAACATGAGATTTATCGCATACAGGGACTGGCGATGTGGATGAACCAAGGGGTGCTGAAAAGAGGGGGATGGATGTAAATCAGGCTGGTCTCAGCCAGCAAGGCCATTCACAGTCCAAGGGAAAAAAAAAATGTTTTCATGTCTACCTGGTAAACTTTGACTGGCTTCATCTACAGGTTCATACCTGGCAGTGTTTTCCACCCACTTTCCCATCACTTTGCACTGAGGTGAATGGGAACATGGTAGAAACTCACTGGACTGCTCTCTAAGAAGCAAACCAGCTTGAGAACCATTTTTCTCAAGTTTAACAGAGCAGGGCAATGATTTTCACCTAGCTTGCAGTGAGTTCATGAGACAATCCATCATTGCCTGTGCTGTAGCGATCTTGTGGGCAGAGTAGCACCCAGGGCAGCTGGTCCAGCAGGAGAGGGATTAACCAGGAGATGGGTGAACTGCTGCAGCTCCTGGGCCCCCACAGCTGATGTGCACAGTAAAATGATCTTTCCTCTCTTCAGCTGTTGTACTGAATCCTCAAGGAGAAGTTTGGGATTGTCCCTTGTCCCAGCATCTTTTCCAGTGGGCATCAGGGCTGAATTGAGATGCTTTGAAAGTGAAGGCAAAGCACAGAAGCATACATGAGGGCAGAATTTGGAAGGGACCTCTGGAGGTCGTCTGGTCCAACATCGGCTCAAGCAGACTCCCCTGGAGCAGGCTGCCCAGGACCATGGCCTGGTGAGTTTTGGGTGTCTCCTAGGACCTGCACCACAATCAGAACAAGGACAAGATGTAGGCAGGGCATGATGGCCAGGAAGGGCTAAAGGTCCCAAGCCAGCCACCATCACCTGCAGCTTACTGTCCCCTGCAGCCATCCTCCTTGCACACTGATTGCTGGACAGTTTCCTCAGACCTCTCCACTCCTGGTAAGTAACAAGGATGATGCTAAGTCCCCTCAAGTCTTATTTTACACTAAAAAAATACAGGTATGAAGTGGGATGAGGGGCAAAATCCTGAGCTTGACTTAAAACCTTTCTAGAGAAAACGGTCAGAGTAAAAGTCATATTTCTAAAACCCCTGAGAGGGATCCAGAGGGAGGTTCAGGTTTGACTGTGAGGCATGCCTCACTTTCATATCTACAAGAGCAAGAAACAGGAAAAAAATCACAATTTAATCTGTCTTCTGTCTTGTGTTTTGCTGACAGCTCCATAGGGGACCTTAGGAGCAGAGTAGCAGAGATATTGCAGGTACAGCTGTGAGCGTAATGGATTTTTCAGTTCATTTGGAAAACAAAACAGCTGTTCTGTGTTGACCTGAAATATTTTTTTTCCACTATAATGAGAGAAAAGGAGCAAATACTCACCTTCAATCAACTGGAACATCCTGTTTGACCCAAATTGAAAGCTTTCATTTTGTTTTCATGGTACTCAACCATTTCTTAATTCATGCTAAATTAAAAACAAAAAATAGCATCAAGCAAAATATTTTTACATTTAGCTAAATAATTTTTCTTACCTTCTCTCCCTCACCCGAGGAGCTCTGCACTAAATGCAAGTTAAGTTTGCAAATTATTTCGGTTTGGTTTTGAACTATGAGGAAAAGTGAAGGGAAATCTTTGTGCAGGTAGAAGATTTTCCCCTGTCTCCCCCAGTCTGAGGCCAGGCTGGTGCTGAATTAATGAGATTGATGAGCACTGCAGATAACTCCTTGCATGGGGCCTGCCTCCCCTTGCACAGACATAATAACAGGACCAGCTCTCTCAAATTAGCAGC
>NW_010205218.1:174283-176388 GCF_000695765.1 Mesitornis unicolor | reverse complement strand
TTTCCCTGTCCCATCCAAATATCTATAATAAAGGCAATTCACAGCCCAAGAATGGTGCACCCTTCCTCCCCACTGGTGGCTACCTGCTAATCAACTGCAGCCGTGCCCCCATCTACATCTTAAAATGTGTTATTAAAGGGTTGGCGTCCCCCAGAGAGCAGCGGGAGAACTGAAAGTAAACCATCAGGATGTGTCAGGATTTGAGTCACAGAGCAGCTCTAATTGAAATCTTCTCTGTCATTTACTCATCAGGAAAGTGGAGCTCCTTCTTTGAACGAAACATTAGACACCGACCTGACAGCTCCAGGTGGAAGATTATTCGGCAGCTTAATCGCTCCCTGACAGCCCCGGTTACTCCCACATCAGCATCTATTAACCTCCGCTTTATTCAGACCCTTTTACGCCTTTTTAATCAGTGGCTCTGGGTGCTTTGGAGCAGGAGTTGATCAGATCTCAGGTGGGATGGGAGAGTTGCAGTTGCACCGTAGCAGAGTGACGCTGTTTGATGGGGCAAGGGCTGCTGTCAGGTCACCTCCTCTCTGATGGGAAGCTTCGGAAAAGACATTGCCTTCTGAAATTGCTCATCCAGTCTATCTTTGGGAAGGAGATAACTGTTTTCCAAAGTTGGGATGTTATCAGAAGCTTCAGACTTTCGGGGTGTACTGTTTAAAGCCCCAAGTCATGGATGAAAAAGGCACTGTGAAAAATTCAGCTTTAATTTAATTTTTTTAATAAGTTATTATCAAGTCTTTATGTTTGCAGAGAAAAGCTCAAAACCAGCTGTGAGCGCACCCTCAAGGCTCAGACACTGGAAGACAGATAAAAAGAACCCAAAGTTTATCCTCTCTAAATCAAGACTGGATGTCTCTTGAAAATTGATGCTATAACTCACACAGAAGTTATGGGCTTGATGCAGAAATTATTAGCTGAGGTTTCCTGAGCCGTATTATGCAGGAAGTCAGACTGGATGATGATAATGGTCCCTCCTGGCCCTCAAATCTATGAATCCTTCTCCTGAGTGTTTTGCAATTGTCCCCAAATTGTCCTTCCCTGTGTTATATGCCTGGGCCCAGATTCTCAATCGTATGCAGATGTATAGCACCAGGCAGGCATTTTTCAGGGGATACAGGAATTTTAGCACCTCCATAAACTCTCACTTACCTGCACCAGTTCTTTCTGTTTGCTCTGAGTCCCACCGCAGACCCAGGGAGCTGGAAAACCTGTGGCAATGAGCAGACTGAGGCACATTGGGCTTCAAATTGCCCCAGCCTGGTGACACCAGGTAGGTGCTTGTCCCACACCACGATGTGTAGGGCTCAGCCTTTCCTTGTCCACACCACAGCTCTGCCTCTCTCTGCTCAGTAGCTATGGACCATCATGGTCCTGCTGTTCTCACAACACACCTTTAATGAGCAGACAGGAAGCAGAGTGGCCATCTCGAGCTCTGTATTTGTGAAAAGGCTCTTCCCTTCATCTGCTACCTTTGTCCCTTTCAATTTCATTTCACACTCCTCCCAGCTAACCAGCGTTTCTCTATAACACCACTAGTCTGGCTGGCTGCTGGCTCATCCCATTTTTCTGTTGTTGCCACACCACATGCTGCTCCGCTTGACTCCTGGCTGCGCCCAGTCCTCGCTCCATCCAGGGGCCCAGATGCCCAAAGATTCAATACTCTTTTCTCATTCTGGCAGATTTTGCTCCAGTCTTGCTCCAGACTGCCTTTGCTGGCTCCAGTTGGCTTGGCAATGCCCTAGCAGAGCTGTCTCCAGAATAAAATACCCTCTTGTGAAAGGACACCAGCAGCCCTCCTGCACTCACATTTTTGCTATAGCTCTGCTGCTATATGCAAAAATCAGAACTGATGAAACGTGTCCTAAGTTGTTTCAGTGGGGAGAAGACACCTCTTTCACGTGGTGATGCTGTACTTCTGCAATGCAGCTCCTGACACCTAAAATTCATCCTCCCACCAGGGCTTCCCAGTCCCATTAATAATCTGAAATAAGATTGAGTCCATGCCCAGCAGAGCTTCCAGCAATGTCTGACAAGCCAAACCAGCGTGCTAGATAATAGCTGAGTGTTGGAAGGAGTCATGAAACCTGACTAAA